>NC_045543.1:25074092-25319092 GCF_009769535.1 Thamnophis elegans | reverse complement strand
CATGCCTGAACATTTTATTTGCCTAAACAGAGTGGTTTCTGTTTTCATCCCATGCTTAGGGTTTTTTCAGTTGCTTCATAGCATTTCTTAGCTTGGATGGAACAATGAAAGAAGGTGGGATCTCCTGTTGTTGCTTCTGCAATACATCATTTCACTGCTCTGCACTTCCCTGGCTGCAGAGGTGTTTTCACCTAAAAAGTAAAATGTACAATGAGTGGAATTCCCCCATAATATCGTCCTTTTCTTTCTCCCTTTCTTTTTCCTTCCCACACTTTCTTATTTTTATTTTCCTTTATAGAATATGGAAGGATGAAAGAAAAGAAAATGGTGTTCACTTCTTGGCCGTCTCAAGTGTGCTCGTTTTATCTTCCCATAAGAATTACCAAAATAAACACCCCTGAAAATAATAATGATCAATACTTTCATAAGTGAGTAATAATTTCATAATAATAATAGTTTTCATTCCCAGACCAGGTACCCAATCCACTGCATTTTCCTCAGAAAGAACAAAGTTCTCTAAAGAATTAAAACAAAGAATAACTGAACACCTAGAATAGCACAAAACAATAGAATAATGTTGCCTGCATTGAAATTCTTCAAAAGAGCAGCTAGCACAAATATTAAAAGAGGATAATATTGTAATATCAAATATAAGTGGCAGCTCACTGCCAAAAACAAACAAACCAATGTGTAGCATGGTTGCAGTAATAACTGGATACCTTTGGATACAAAATCAACAAAAAAGAAAAAACAACAACAAAGAGTGCATCAACAGATTGGAAGGTGAGGCTGGAAAATAAGATCAGCCTGCTATGATCAGATGTAAGCAAGTTGGAACAGAGGAAAGCAAAGAAGCTAAGGAACAAGAAGACCAACCTGATCAAGAAATATCACCTGGAAACAAGGAAGATTAAGGAAGTGCTGAAATTAATAAAGCAGCAAATAACAGCTACAGCCAAGACCAGCAAATACAAAGCTTGAATTGCACTCTAGAGGCAGAATTTCCAACTTCAGTTGAATAGAAATGTTTCTACTAATCCATCAACAGCAAGACTTCAGTGAACCAGTCAGCACCTAACAAAGAAAAAAAAAACAGTGGAGTTCTGGACCCAGCTGTGAGATGACCCAGAGAAATACAACAAAAACAAAAGTGTGGGATAAAATAGGTAGACAGGAGGAAGCTGAAATGAAAGAAATTGTAATAACAGCAGAAATGGTGGAAAAGGGGAAAGGAAGATCAAGAACTGGTTAATATCAGGTGAAGATGAATTACATAGTTTTTGGTTGAAACATCTGACTTGTCTACATCCACTCATTGCTAAGCAGTTTTATAACATAATGCTAGGAGGTGAAATTGAAGATTGGTTAGCATTTGGCAAAACCTACCTGATAATGAAAGATCCAAAGCACCCAGGCAACTACAGACCAATTACTTGCTATCCAACAACTTCCAAATTGCCGACTGGTGTGGGAGCTGATGCACAGCAACAGCATCTAGTTAAAAACCAGCTCTTTCTAGCAATAGCAATAGCAGTTAGATTTATACACCGCTTCATAGGGCTTTCAGTCCTCTCTAAGCGGTTTACAGAGTTAGCATATCACCCCCACAGTCTGGGTCCTCATTTCACCCACCTCGGAAGGATGGAAGGCTGAGTCAATCTTGAGCCGGTGAGATTAGAACCGCTGAACTGCAGATAACAGTCAGCTGAAGTGGCCTGCAGTACTGCACCCTAACCACTGCGCTACCTCGGCTCTTCCTTTCTAGAAAGGAAACTGCCCAAACAGTAGACCAGGGGTGTCAAACTCGTGTCATTATAGCAGCGTTGCATGATGTATTGAAACTTTTTCTCCCTTAGCTAAACCAGGCATAGGCATGGACAGTGCGTGACACATCTAACCCGCGGGCCACAGGTTTGACAGCCCTGCAGTAGATGAACAAACGAACAGCTCCTAATTGACAAGATGATTTGGGAAAACTGCTGGAGTAGGAAGGAAAGAAGACCAACTTGTCTTCCTTGGACAAGTAGCTTGGATTGATTACAAGAAGACATTTAACCCCCTGCCACATGATTGGATAATAAAGTGTGTAGAAATAACAGGAGTCAGTGGAAACACAACAAGCTTTGTCCAAAGATCAATGGCAAAATGGAAGACACAGTTGCTGTGGCTGACCAAATGAAAAGTAAAATTGAAATTGAAATTGAAATTTAATAAATTTGTATCTGAGAGACCGCCTCCTGGCACATACCTCCCAATGACCAATAAGATCTTACACGTTGGGCCTCCTCCGGGTGCCGTCGGCTGGACAATGCCGGCTGGCGACCCCTCCGGGAAGGGCCTTCTCTGTAGCTGCTCTGGCCCTGTGGAACGATCTACCCGTAGAGATCCGGACCCTTCCCACTCTCTCGGCCTTCCGAAAAGCCACCAAAACCTGGCTGTTCTGGCAGGCCTGGGGCTGCTGAACAAGGTCCAGCCCCATCTAGACAGACTGGATGGTGTGTTATTTTAAAAACTGTATCTTTTATTCTTAATTTTTTTAACTTTTTTATCTTGTCTCTGTAAGCCGCCCAGAGTCCCATGGGATTGGGCGGCATACAAATTTATTAAATTTCAATTTCAAATGAAAAGTAGAAATGTGATAGGCAAGAAATAGTATTACATGATAAGTACACTAAGAAAAAGCAGATAACAAGACCTTGCAAGGGCCACAAGCAGGAAAGTTGAAGAAAGAAGCAGAGGGGCTAATTCTAGCTGCAGAAGACCAAACCTTAAGAACAAATACATACAAAGCCAGAATAGAGAAGAAAAGCAACAGACTACAAATGCCACCTCTGCAAAGAAGCTGAAAGGACAGTTGACCACTTAGTTTAGTTGTTGCAAGAAGATCTCAAGGACCGACCACAAACAATCTCAAAACAAAATAGCAACAATGGTGTATTGGAACATTTGCAAAAAAATAGCGTTTGCCTGAAAGCAAGAACTGATGAGACCAAAAAAAAACCCAAAGTAATAGCAAATGAAGAAGTTACGGTGCTGTGGAATTTTAGAATTCAAACAGACAAGCACCTGCCACAATAACACCCCAGATTTAACAACTGACCGTATCTGGAGACAGCAGGATAGAAAGAACTGGAATTACCTTTAAAGCCCTACATGCCGTAGGGCCAGCATACCTCCGAGACCGCCTACTGCCACATTCCTCCCAACGGCTGGTGAGATCCCACAGGGTGGGCCTCCTTCAGATGCCGTCAGCCAGACAATGCTGGCTGGCGGCTCCCCGGAGGAGAGCCTTCTCTGTGGCTGCTCCGACCCTTTGGAACGAGCTACCCCCAGAAATCCGGACCTTGCCCTCTCTCATGGCCTTCAGAAAAGCTGTGAAAACCTGGCTATTCCGGCAGGCCTGGGGCCGTTGACCTCATTGTTGAGGTCCAGCCCCGATCGTAACGAAAGTATGTGTGTTGTTTTCAACATGTTTTTATTTTCATTTTTTTAATTATTCTTCTTTCTTCGATGTAAGCCACCCGGAGTCCTCCAGGATTGGGCGGCCTATAAATCGATTTAATAAATAATAAATAAATAAATAAACAAATAAATATAGATCACAAAATATAAAGATCTGCAAGGTGAAATAGCATGTCTGTGTCAAAATAAAGATAGTACCCATGGCAATAGGTGCTTTGTCTGCAATTCCAAACAACCGGGGCACCATTCAGCATTGACAAAAACTCCAATTGCAAGTCAATTGCAAAAGGAAGCTTTAATTGGAATAGCTTATAACCTGAGATGATACCTTTGACTCCACGGAACAACATCAGCCTATCCCAGCTCCTTGGAAGGACTTGGTAGCTGGCTAAAACTGCCAAATCCAATCTAAACATCTGGCTGATTATGCAACCAATTGAATTATAATCATAGTTTTCCTTTTCCCTCAAGTAGAAGGAGAACCAACATGCAGCAGGGATAGTTGATGCAGCCTTTCCAAAAACTTACACCCAAAGTTCTACCTCATCCTGGCATTCAGTGGTTCCCAAACTTGGCAACTTTAAGACTTGTGGACTTCAACTCCCAGAGCTGGCTGGAGAATTCTGGGAGTTGAAGTCCACAGGTCTTAAAGTTGCCAAGTTTGTGTACCACCAAACAGGGATGAAATCCTACCGGTTCACACCAGTTCACACGAACTGGTAGGGACGGTTGTCATTGGTTCTGCGAACTGGTAGTAAAAAAAAAAAAGCTTCCGAGAATCATGCAGCTCAGCTGTGAGCCATGTGATCGTTGGAAGCCTTTCCCCCCACTTTTTAAAGGATTTTTTTCCTGCCTATATGCCTGAACTGACAAGAAAAAAAATGCTTTAAAAAAAGTTGGCCACACCCACAAAGTCACATGACACCCCCCACCAAGCCACGCCCACCAAGCCACACCCAGAGAACTGGTGGCAATTTTTTTTTTTACATTTCACCACTGACCCTAAACATCCCTGGAGGTGGGGTGATTGCTTTCACAAACTTGTTCATTTACCATACTGCCAATTTAAATTCAATGTCAATTATCATCTCTCCACCCACAGATTTATACCGTTTCAATTCTTTGCCACAGAGACAGTGCCAAGAGAAGTCACATCACCATACTAATAATTAACAATAGCTCTTTTTAAGCAATACATGGGTGGGGGTGGGGAGATGTCAAAAGCTCCCACAAAGGCTTCCTTTTAGGGGGAGCTAATTAGAAGACTGTATAAATGACGATAGCACTTGCATAATCTGACAGACCTCCTTGGAACTCACTACAGGTAGTGGCAACTTATTAAAACCAGCTCACTTCTAGCAGCTGGCACCAGCAATGGTCTTATACTGCCCTCTGCAGTCCACAGGCTGTCCTGCTGTCCACAGGCTGTCATTTTTTTCAGGGGACAGCCAGTGCAAAAATCATGTCCAGTTTACCATAACCTGTGACATTGTAAAGATGCCAGTGGGTCACATATCAAATGCAGAGGCTAACAATTTTAAGCCTCAGATACACAGCAAGAGGGACAAGAGGTTTCAATTTAGTTGCACAAAGTCTGTGATTCATTGCAGATTCTGCAAGGTTTGGAGTGGATAAGAAGAAAATGAACATTCATGGAATCATTATTTTTTTTAAAAAAAAAAATCCAAGCCCCCCTCTTATATGATTTACTGCCCATTCTTATGAGTGTGTTCAGGAAAAAAGATACTCAATTTGCTGTGGTTTCATCACAGGTCAGTAGGTCTGTTGACCACTGATGTATAAAATAAACACTGTGACCAACAACATGTGATCTGTATAAAAGTCAGGTTTTTCCATTCACCTGCTTTCAAATAACAGTTCAGAAAAATTAAACTTGTAAAATGTATGACAAGTAAACATTGTCATGGTAAACGAGCAAAAATTGGGAGGAGTCTGATGGCACCTTTTCTGACTAACAAATGTTATAATGTTATTAAAAGGCATGTGAGTTTTAAAGCTCATGAAAGCTTATGCATTTTAATGCCAAATAAAATTTCTCATTTCACTTAGGTGGACTTTGCAGTTAAAAACCAAACCACAGCATAAGCTGAGATGGAGTATTGCTAATTAGCTAATGTGTGCTTTGACCACATCTTAATGAATTTTATTTTTAATTGAGTCTGCTGAGCAATTGGAGAAGCAGAGAGTAGAGCGCTGCCAGGGTTGCAAAAATTTAGATATCCATCTATTTTATTTATTTATTTATTTATTTATTTATTTATTTATTTATTTATTTATTTATCAACAAGTACAAAGAAACAAATAATAGTATAGACATAAGACACACGAAAAAAAATGGCACAAATAAATGAATATAAGTAAGCAAAACATAGCCATAAACACATAAAATGAGTACATATAAAGGGGGACAGTAGGTCAGGGACAACAAACACACTGGTGTGATTATGCACGCCCCCCCTTAGGGACCTCTTAAGAAAAGCGTAAGATCCATGGTAGACAGCTTAAGGTAAAAAGGTATGGGAGTTAGAGGAACTAACAACAGGTTCAGGCAGAGTGTTCCAGACATTTACTACTCTATTGCTGAAGTCATATTTTCTGCAATCAAGATTACAGTGGATTACATTTAGTTTGACTGTCGTGTGTTTTAAATTATGCATTGTTATGTGTTGTTTTTAATTTTTGTCTGTATCCCCCTTCCCTGGTTTGAGTTGTGAGCCGCCCTGAGTCCCCTTCGGGGGAAAAGGGCAGCATATAAATATAATAAACAAACAAACAAATAAACAAGTTGGTATATATTGATAGCCCTTGTGTTATTGTGGTTGAAGTTAGAGAGGGGATTTTCTACATCTCTTTGCTGCCATCTGGATTGTTTGCAGTTCAGTTTTGATAGCATCTGACAACCTTTCTAATATGTTCCCCAAGAAAAATGGGTTTGATACTGGGTGTGTTTGCATTTGAATGGTAAAAGGTAAAATTACTCTGAAGAGTTAATTGGGAATTCCATGTTGCCTTCTCCGCACAATTCCTTAGATATAGTTAGGGCTCTTCAAACCTTTGCAAATGTAGCAAATTGCCCATCATTTCTGGGGAATGCATAAATAAAACAATGGTGTGCCCAAACATGCTAACTATTCAAAATGCTTTAATGAAGGGGTAAGCAATCTGCAACTCCTGAATCTTCTCTTTGCACCTTTAGACCCACTTCTAATGATAACTGACAAAAGCAGAAAGCAGATTTTTTCCATTTTGAGATAGGTAACTAATGACCAAAAAAAAATCTACAATAAAGGGTTTTTATTTTAACTTTTAAAAATAAGAACTCCTTCCCAAACTCCTCTCTAAAACCTGTTAAAAGATTCAGAAGTGTTAGGGTCCTGCCCATGTTGTGGCTTTGAACCATTCAAAAGTATTAAATTTGATCTTCACCTAACAAGCTGATGCCCTCCCGTGGTTTATTGTGTCATATAAGCACATCCACTAGATCAGTGTTTTTCAACCTTTTTTGTGCAAAGGCACACTTTTTTCATGAAAAAAATCACAAGGCACACCACCATTAGAAAATGTTAAAAAAATTTAACTCTGTGCCTATATTGACTATATATAAAGTGTTTTTCCCACGGCACACCTTACACTATGTCACGGCACACTAGTGTACCGCAGCACAGTGGTTGAAAAACACTGCACTAGATGACAAGAAGTTAAGCTGCTAGTTGGTTAAACCATTTCATACACACACACACACACACACACACACACACACACACACACACACTGCAGTTTCCTTCGGATTGACAGAATTACGCCATACTGCAGAAATATATTCCATACTTTTGTAGCCTAAAAAACTGGAGAGTGAAAGAACCCATGTAGCATCTCTTGACTCTCCAAGGCCAACATGACCCAGTAGAACAGTGATAATTGAGAAATTAATTGCCTTTGGGCTGCTTTTTTTCTCCTAAGGAATAATTCAGTATAGCAAAATAGGAGTCTTGGTGGTGTGGTGGCAGCATTGCAGGCTGACTTTGCCCACAGTCTGGAGTTTGATCCTGATGGGCACAAGGTTGATTCAGGCTTCCAAGTCTTCAAAAGTCGGTAAAATGAGGACTCAGATTGTTGGGGATGATGATACATTATCATTGTAAACTGCTCAGAGTGTGGTGTAAAGCACTATGGGGTGGTATATAAGGCTAAGTACTATTACTACTGCTAAAATAAGATGACACTATCTTGAAGTTTCAAGTGATTACTTCATGCCATTGTTGCATGTCACAATGGGTGACATGGAAACACGTCATTTATAAAGATATTTTAAAAAAAAAAGACCAGAAACAATATGGGCACAAAACTTCCCATATCCAATTGGCTTGATTTGTCCTAACGTGGTGCTTCCAGAAAAATTGGCCTTCAGATTTCATAAACCCTCGGGGAAACTGGCCTTTGGAAAGCGGGGATTTGGTCCCCAGATTGGGAAAGTCTGCTTCAGTTGAATAAGAGCACCTGTGTTTACTTTTTAGATTCTCTAGATTCTCCACTTTATATACATCTTTCTGTGTCAAAGGATTTATATTAGAAGATTTTTTTAACAAAAAAAATGTGCTTAAAAAAAAGTTTAGGGATTTATCCTGAGAGATTTGGAGGAGGAAAGAATTATTTACTCCTTATCCTGCTTTTTATAATACTGATGATTTCTTGGTAATTAAATTCATTTTCGCTCCCAAGATCTAAAAGACAGTGGTACTGGCTGTAAGAAATTAAAAAGCAATCTTCCAATGCTGAGAAAGTGGGAAAGACACTGAAGCCGAGGAGGAGAAAATTACTGCCTTGATCATTTCAGAAAAGGGGGGGGGGAATCCAACTTAAAATAAAATAAACCTCCTCGTCTAGGTTTTTCATTTAAGGACCATTACATGACAGCATTGCTCTCAGAAGGTTTCTGTCTGCAAAAAAGCCCATTTGCTTCCTGGCTGGACCAATCCGTCTTTTTCTAAAGCCCCCTCACATTGTGAAGCTATAAAGGGAGGACACCAGCCGGGGTTCTGCTTGCAATTCCCAAGATGTCTGTGGAGATGATAAACAAAAGTCTTTTGTACCATATTAAATCAGCTTTCAGTGCTTCTCTGCACAGTCTCTAGTCATAAGAGTAAGTCATGTGTAGCAAAAGCCCTTTGCATGCCAAGGTTTGTTTTCATATTTAGCCAGCTTTATATTAAAGTCCCTTTGTGAAGGGGCAACGAAAATATTTGTTTATATTTGAACAGCCCTGTGGTTGTGATATAGAAACTGTTTCAGTGAATGGAACAGCTATTTCCTAAAGAGCTTTCTTTGCAAACATTTTTGCTGGCCTCTTCCAACTGTCAACAGACTTTGACTCCTGTTTACCCTAAAACAATAGGAGGCACTTCATAAATTAGGATCTTGGAAACACATAGAGCCTTAGAGCAATAAATTGTATGGGGAAGACAGATTTATTTTGGCTTGTCTGTTATTTTATTAGTTATAATTTGCTTGATTTTTGAAAAGTGATTGGAGATACAGTTTATGTGTATAAAGTTGGATGGAGAAAAGTAATTAGTTAAGTTTCACACTGCAAATGGAGGGGGGGAGGAAAGGTTCTCATATTTCTATGTCAGTACCACCACCTGTCTGAAATGTATGGCTATTTTAGGTAGAGGACATTGGTTAAAATAGTTACAATACAGAACTGGAAGAACCTACACCTGATTTTTCAATAGAAAACTGTTGCTATGCATGTATCTCAATATCTGAATTGTGCAAGGAAAACTTTTAAGCACCTACAGATTGATTTTTTTTAAAAAAATATGTTTGTTTATGACATAATTTTCAAGGATCTTTTTGTTTCTTTTTTCATTCCTATTGTTATTCATTTGAAATTGTGTTATTCCTTTAATGCTTCTCCGTGCATTTTTTATTTTATTAATTTTTTAAAAAAAATTCAAAGAAAAGTACATCTGGACAAATCATTCACTTCCTTGTTGATCCGTCTTTTGCTAAATAATACTGCTTTAACATTTTTTTTAAAAAGTTACCTAAGGAGACTCACAAGCCAAGACAAAAGGCATAAGAGCATTTCCCTGGAAAGCTCCATCCCTTGAGGTATGTGTAGCTTCTATTGGAAGAGACAACGTACAAACAAGCTTCCTGGATTCCAAATGAAACCACATACATTAGACAACACACATACATAGCCACAAATACAAATACATGAAAGAAACCTAGGCTTGAAAGGTTGGACAACCTCCATGCATTCAAACAATTTGTGAAAGTAGTCAAGGAGATGTGTGGGTTAGCTATGCCCTCAACACTGTGCCACACCAGTCTATTCAAGTTTCATTCATTCATTCATTCATTCATCTCATTCAACTTCATATTCATATGAATTCATTCATTCAGCTCATTCAACTCCACAAGACTTGGAACAGCTTAGTTTACAACATTAAAAATAAGAGTAACAGTAGGAGCAAAGAGCTCACACATCTAGATGAAAGAAGATATTTAATTGGATAAAGTTCTTGACAATACCCTATCCCAGGGCCAAAGAGTACAGCCAAATTTTCAACATCTTTTTGAACATAACCAGGGTGAGAGTCATAAGGACTAAAGATACTACTTCAGATACTACCATTATCTATAGACAAAAATTCATCTATCTTAATCTGCTTAAAACTCATCATTATAGGTCCAACTTTTGGAACACCTTAAGAAAGCATTTGCATTCTCAATAGGGAAACTTTAGATGCAAGCTTAATAAACATGCATAGACAGAGCATGGAGGCAGGAAAATTTTGCCTTCAAGAAAAAAGTGTCTGATTGAAAGTTGAGTACGTAGTGTGGAGCGGAGATGTGGCTGCGGTCAAATTAAACCTGCATGACTTTGCATTCTGGAATTCCCTTCATGTCTTCTTTCAACTTTAGTGGGCCTGTGAATTTTACTCCTGAATCAATCATAGTATCATTGTCTTTCAGCACTCATAGTTCAGTCTCATGCTTGCAGTCATTGTGCAAGAGAGTAATTTCAGCTTTAAGAAGCAAGAAAGCTTAATCATACAATGAGCAAGGATTAAAATAGGTTTCCCAGAACAGTTTGAAAGGAGGATGAACTCATCTATCATCAAAGAGGGCACTGATGCTACAACAGAAATTCCAGTCGGTCAACATGGGAACTACTTTGTGACTATTCTGCAGTATCTGTAGTTGGTTGCTAATGGCAGTGATGTACTCGTGTTGTATGCGTGCTTGAGCGGTCACTGGATTCATTTTCAAATTCGACTTTGTTGAAGTGCCTTGACCTCACAGCACTCTGTCCTCTAACACCTGCTAGCTGTTGCTAAGAATGGAATGAAAGGCATATCTCTCTTCCTTCCATTTTATTAAAAAAACAAAAACAAAACAAAATCCCTTCCTCCTATTTTCTCCTGTGTCAACTTAAGGCTATTTCAAGTTTAAAGAACCTTTGGATCTTCAGCATCTTACTGAATCCTACCACATCTTGTTGTGCTGATTTCCATAGTAAACAGACCTCAGAAATGCAGATGATCAGGAAGCAGATGGTGGGAAGGGACTTGTATATGGACTTCTCCAACCTTAGAGGAGAAGAAATATGGTAAGTCCAGGGTTGTTACTGGATGTCCAGCAAAAGGAGGAATTGTCTTTTCTGCCTTCATGGCTTCCATTGGATAGGCATAGCCTTAAAATAAAATATTGCTGCTTTTGAGTACCCTGCTAATTTGGGGGAGTTTATAAACTGTTTACATAAGAGTAGTCACTCAAATGTTTGTGCATTGTGACCTTGTAAATTGTCTGCTACTTTCTTTCCCTCATCCATCAACAAACTCCACATTATTTAACTGATTTCTTGATTCTAGCAATTGGCCTCAATCCAGCCCTTTCAAATCTATGATCACAGTAATTTGTAGATCACATGACTTGTCATATATGTCTATGGTGAAATTTGAAAAGTGTCTCAGTGTTGATTCTATTTTATTGCTAGCATGTGGTTTTGAAAGTAGAGATTTGTTGGGAAAATAATTGTAGTTGAAAAACCAGTCTTTCTGATGCTGGAAAGAGTAATTGCATATATCTGTCGACCTAAGTACATTTTTGGCTGTTTTGTTGCAAATATCAGAAAAGATGAATACTTATTGTTTCCTTTTTTTTCTCCCCCATTGGTCCTTCTTTCCAATTGTCTATGTCCTCCTTTGCCTTTGAAATATTGTTCAGATATTTGGTAATTCTAAATACGTCATACTTATACATAACTGCGTAGAGTTCTCTTATTCATGTGTTAGAAACCTGACCATGAGAACTCAACAATCCTTGTTAGATTAGTGCTACCAAACCTGAATTGTAAAACTCTGGATAAAAATTAGATGGCATCAGAATTATAATTTATGTTATGTCTTTCTACCATCTAGTATTCATTTGGGTTTTTGCAACTAAATTTTAGTAGTCCTAGTGCAGATGACTCACTTGCACAAAAACACATCCTTAATAATAACTATCTTCAACTTCCCCAGTAATACAAATGCATATCCTTATTGGAAATGAATGCAACCCAGCATCCCACATATAAAACTACCCCCTCCCTCAGTTTTGTATTTATACAATGTTATTTTAAAATGCACTTTGTTAGGTTACATACCCCTATGCTTTGGCCTTCCTTATTGTCTTTGGCTGAACTGGGGTAGAAATCACGGTAGATCTAAAAATTTTAGAAGATATAGTCTAACATTTAGGGAGGGCATTAGACAATGTAGACTGCTACTTCCTGAGATAAAAGGCTATTGGACTCAGTGAGGTTTATTTTTCAAGAGAATCACTCTCTAAACCACAGTTGTCAAACTCGATGCTTCACGTTGCCATCATGTGACATATTGTGATGTTTTTTTCCCTTCACGTAGCTGGGTGGGCATGGCCTCCATGTAATTTATCCTGCCTGCAGGCTGCCAGTTTGACATCCTGCTCTAAAGGTATAGGTAAAAGATACAATAGAGTGGCTCAAATCACAAAAATGATCTGAGTCTTATCTCAGTTTGTTGATTTTAATACATGGATGTTCCAACTTTTATAACCTTTTGGAAAAAGAAAGTTGGTGATCTTTTGCCACTGGATTCATAACATTCAGAAAGTTTTGGGGACCGAGATAATGTGCCAGATAAAATGGGGAGGAATGGTAGGAGGTTTGAAAAAATGATTTGAATTCAGTCCTCTGCCAAAATATATACAATTTGAAATTGGTAAATTAATGCATGAAGGACAGATGTATAAATCATTTTCACTGAAATCAGATTACATGGAACTTGGAATCAACTTTTAAAAAGTATCAAAATTCTTCTCAATTATCTAAGAAGTCAGACAATTTCCAAATTAATCTAAGCTAAGAAAGAAGAACTCATGAATCTCCAGGACTAGTATGTTCCAGTTCAAATAATCAAATGAGTATTACATGACACCTCCCAAAGATGAACTTTTTGTCTTGTGGTATTCTTTGAGATTGCAAATGCTTATTTATTGTCCAGTATAATGCAATGAGTAACTAATTTTTCCACTTCCACCATACATACTCCAAATGTACTATACATACTGATTTAAAGAAATTAGAATTTTCAATCCTTTAACATGTGAATAAAGCCCAGAGTTATGCATAAATATGGGGGTGGGTGTGTATGTATTTAGCAAACTGGAGATGTAGTTATTGATATATACATGCACACATTAAATTGATGTTTAAACAATACTCTTAATCTTCTATTTTAAATATACTGTAAATCCAAGTATAACTGCTTTTGTATCTCGCTGGGCCCCCAGCTACCATTGAGGACCTCTTGGAAGACAGAATTTAGATCAAGTCTTCATGATTGTGAGAAATCATTGGGTCATATCTTCTCAAGCAAGTGCAACCTTGGAAGCTGCTTCTCCATTGAAGAATTCAGGAAGTGCCACACAATCAAATATCTCAAGTTCACTTTTGTCTTCCCATCTGAGAGGATTTCTTGTTCCAGTTTATTAGTGCATATTTGCTGAGCTGAAGGACTCATGATATTTAGTCACAGAATATTAGTTACAGAAATAACCAAGTGAAAGAGAGCTATTCCTTTTTCCTGACAGATAAAGTCATAGTATACAGACATGTGAAAATGCAAGGAAGAGGTGAAAGGAAGTTTAATCAATTATGAAAATGAGCAGAAATTTCACATCATATTGCAGTAACACCATGCATTTAGATCTTTTCAACTAGGCAAAAGAGACAATGGATGGATGGATGGATGGATGGATGGATGGATGGATGGATGGATGGATGGACAGATGGCCAAGCCTCCCCCATCTTTCAATGAACTCCAGACAAGAAAATAAAAATACTACTTAAGCCAGTTTGACACCTAGATTGAAACTGACAAAGCATGTTTTAGTACAGCTGAAATTGGCAAAAGTCATCAACTTAACCAAATAAGAAAATTCCCCTCAAGATATTAAAAGTTCCTCATTCCAATAAAAGATTTCTTCACTGAAGCCCTTCACTCCTGAGATCACCACACCTGACTCACAAAGATAAAGATTGCAAAATCCAGCAGGGCACCAAGCCACATTTCCTCTCCACTAGACCAAGTACATTTTCAGGAAGGCAGGCTGAATTCTTACATTTTCTAGGAACAATAGAGATAGCTTTTCTATAAAAGAAACCACTTCAGAACTGTAATACATGGCCATCCAACAGCTGTGACTGTGCCTTGCTTTCAAATAAACTTCAACTGTGCTTCAAGTAACTGTCATGTGTTCTTTTAAAACCCAGCTTGGAAGGGACCAAAATTTTCTTCTAACTACTGTGCAAATAATATTTATATTATGTTATTTCAGTCCACTCAGATATAAGCATCTTGAATTTTAATGAGGTTTGTTCCCAAATAAAAATAAATAAATATAACGTTGGTCTATTAACAACAAACTTTGTTCCTGCAAGCAAAACTATAAACATCTTCTGTTTTATTTGCAAAACTCTAAGAGTTGTGCATTTATTTATAATATATTCACTAGAGATGTAGCATTGTGCCACTGTGTTATGTGCATGTTACTATAGTTTAGTCTGAATGAAAGTCAAGCATATCAGCACATAATGTTCTAAAAGTCATCTTCTTTAACTAGGAATCTTCCTCATCTATTGGAACTGAAAACAGCCCAGAATTTCAATCCAGAGTTCCAATATAGCTACCTGGGAGAGGCTTTCCCACATGCTGCAGTTATTACAGATTACTAAAAGTTGTTCCCAACTGTTGTTGAATTGTTTGAACAGTTCTTACCGTAAATGGCTGTGTCTCTAACCAAACCATAACAAAGAGAAATAAATTCTTAACTGGTAAAACCAAGAATATTCAGCATTAACAATATAACAAACTTTATTCAATCCCTTTGTTAGTAGATGTGCACAAAAATACTTTAAAAATCAACATAATTAAATACTTAAGGTAGAAAAAGCAAATATATAAGATGTACAATCATAATAGTTTTTGGCTGCTAGAATTTCCTTTGAAATTAGTTTCTTGTATATTTTTATTTCTGGGTTTTTATTTTTTCTATAGAAAGGTTATTTTGTTCACAGCACTTTGATAAAAGTTCTGTATTTTAATTTAATATACGTTTGCTCTTGCGAAATTCTACATATGAATAATAGCAAACTAAAATTTGTTGTATTCTTCTGATACAGTACAGGACTTTCTTTTTTCTTTTTTTCCCTTTCACTTTCTTCAAAGCATTTCTATGTAGCCTGAATGTGTTATCATTCTGGCACTTATGTTTTTCACTGCTTAAAGCAAGGTTGCTTCTATATAGGAATTCAAACCTAAATGGTAAATCAGTCTAATGTACATTCCTGGACATGGCAGCTGAGACATATATTTTTACTCACTAATTTATTTAAATCATGAATAAACCTGGCACTGAATGAGCTGTTTGTACTGATGTCATTATAATGTTTATTATCTGATTGCTTTCTTTAAGAAGTATGGAGTACTTAGCACTTCCTTCTCATTCTTTTATTTCATGACCCAGTGAGGTAAATTGGGTAGAGAGAGAGGGAGGGAGAGGGAGGGAGGGAGGGGAAGGGAGAGGGAGAGAGATACTGAGTGACAGACAGACTGACTGACTGACTGACTAGGAGCTTCTGTGGCTAAAGGTGGACCTGAACCTGGATCTCCTCGTTCCTAGTCCAACTCCTTAGTCACATTTGCACTGAGACCATGTCATGGGTAGCCATGGATACCTCTGTCTGTCATTAAATTTCTTAGTGTTGAACATGTGGCCCACCCAAGCCAAGCAAGATAGTTCAATGCATAGTAAAGGCTAGAGTGCTGACTGTGGCATAGTCATGTCTTTTCCTCATGTGCATGTAAATATCTTTCCTGGATGGCACAGAGTCTATTGAAAGGGCTTCTGAACCTAACACCGAAATAGCCCACTTTGCCTTCAGTGAAAACTTCAGAAGTGTCAGCCTTTTGTGTAGTGCAGTTAGGTTTAGAGCAATTAACAGAGAATTTATTACAGTTGCCCAGGCATTCAAAAGCCATATCTTGTCTGTGGTGTTCAGAAAAGTTTTCAAGCCTTGCATATTTGAGATACATTTTGGAGATTGACTTGAGCAAAGATGAGACAATTCTTTAATTTTCAAGGAATGGTTTATTTTTGTAGCATTTTATTGCTGATTCCTTGGGGAGACTTACCTGGAATCAAGTAAGAGGGGGGACGAATACAATCTATATGCTTTATCCCCAAAGAGAAGATTCACTACTTACCAGACTATTTTCCCACTAGTTGCCAGTAGCATTTCATGATTCATCAACTCATGATATAATACTTGTCCTTGTTACAGTTATCGCAGCACAACACTAGTTCAAAAACAAGTTGATCGTGTGGAATACCTTTAGCGAGTTAAAACCAGAATCCATGATACAGCACTATCTTTTGATGTTGGACAAATCTGTTGGCAAACCAATAAAGTATATATTTCAGTTTGCCCATGATTTACTCGTAAAGACAAACACAGCATCATTTTTCAAGAACAGATAAGAAACATTTTTGTTTCCCTCCCCTTTTGTGTTAGTAGCCATAATCTAACAATGGAAGAGATGGGTGCAGCCCTTTCACTCCTTACAGCAGAGTCTTCTTGTTTCTCAGCCATCCATAAAGTGGAATGATAACTGAATTTATCTGGAAGCACACAGTTTTGACATTTGGCAGGGCTACTTAGAAAATATTTCTGAAACCCGAAGCAGACTTGAAGGTTTGATTGATCTCCTGCAATCAGTGTTGTCCGCATTTAGTTTTTGATTCTGATTCCTGCCATCAGCCACTTCCTCTTTCAGTCAGAGCCCACTTCTTGTTTCCTTCTTCCCCACTAATTCATTGAATCCAATTATCAAGAAACCAATGAGGACTTTTTTTGTCCCTTTTCAGAGTCTGTTGGGGGTGATTGGCTTACTCAAGGAACACCTTTGGGCCCCCTTGTTCTGCAAGAAGATTGGAACTTTTTTGAATAAAACTCTGAGCAAGGTATTCTCCTTCAGCCAGGGTTCCCTTCAAAGGTGAACCCAGGAACATGCTTCAGGGCAAGGATGTGGCTGAAGATGTTATCAGTGTACTTGAAGACAATATAATTTGTAGGACTGCAGGGTACGCAAGTTTGCAATGGCTTTTTAACGGCATTAGTGTGCAATCAGCAACACCCACTTCCATGGGTTGGTTGCATTTATACATCAGAGAAACCAGAAAAATTGTAACATCAGATCTGGCAAAGGGCCAGATTTCCACAGGGCATTAGTAACAAACTGGTGAAGCTCATTAAAAGAGAGAGAGAGAGAGAAAGAGAGAAACCTATAACCATTAAAAGTCCATTAAGCAGCGTGTCATTTTGTGGAGCTAAATAGCCCACAGTAATCAAAAGCATATGAACCCCAGCTGGGTTATCCAGCGAATTGTTTCGATTTAGGGGGAGAATTCATCAAGAAAGATTGCTGTTCAGATTGGGTTGGTTTTTCTCCTTCAGTTGCTGGCTCTATGTTCCATTATAATTAAAGTGATTGATGGATCGAGCAGACAGAGGTGAGGAGTGACCAAAAGAGCCAGGAACATCTACTCAAGCCAAGTAAGCAACCGCAGTAGCTAAATGTGGAACCCTGGCAATAGAACAGGTAACTTGGTTTTATTCTCCCACTCTCAATTTAAAATAGCGTTGGGATAAAGAGAGAAAGACTTTCTTTCTCTATCCTGATGAAGGTGTGGTCATCTTCTAAAAAAAATAAGAGGATTATTATGAAAAAAGAGGGGGGGGGAATCTTGAAAGAAAAGTTTCTCATCCACATATTTAAACCAGCACTGCAAAATCGTGACCCGACAAATGTGCAAACGTCAAAAGCGCGCCGACAAAACCGCGGGGCTAAAACCGTGATGTCAAAAGCGTGCCAACAACAGTGCGCCGACAAAAGCGCGCCGACAGAAGCGCGATTTAAGTTAAGGTAAGGTTTAGGGTTAGGTTTAGGGTTAGGTTTAGGGTTAGGTTTAAGGTTAGGTTTAGGGTTAGGTTTAGGGTTATGTTTAGGGTTAGGGTTACAGCACGCTTCTGTCGGCGCACTGTTGTCGGCGCGCTTCAGCGCTCATTTGTCGGTGCGGTTTTGTCGGCACAGTTTTGTCACCGCGGTTTAGTCAGGCGCGCTTTTGTCGTTCACGCATTTGTGGTGGAACCCTTCAAAATTAGGGGCTATGGGACCACCTGACCCTCTTTGTACCAAAATGCATTTTTTAAGGTGCCAGAGAAATAGTTGATTGTTTTGGCGTGGCACAACCCAGAAATTCAAATGGATTGTTTATCAATCACCAGGAAGAGAATAGAAAGCAAAGGAGATGACAAGAGAACCAGAGAGCATGGTTTCAAGGACAACCGATTTCTAAGATTCTGCTTGTTTTATTTGCCTTGCCTCACCCCTGTGGTTTTCTTTTCTATAGAGGTTAAACTTTAGAATAGGATGTTTATTGTACAGTATAGCCAGTGTGGGACAGCGGTTCAAGTGTTGAACTAGAACCAGAGGGACCCAGATTTAAATCACTGCTCAGAAATAAAACATATTTATTGGCTGAAATATTCATATTTTATGGCAGGAATTTATTACAAAGACCTTTTAGAGTCTTCTATTAACCAGATGACATAGAGAAGGAAAGGAAGCCTACAGTTTTCCCAAAATTAACTATTTCTAGAGAACTGTGCTTGCATTGTATCCTTCTAGAATACAATGAACAAGAATAACCATATATATCTAACAAGTCAGAGTGATGTCAATGACAATAGTGATGAGATTATCATTCATATGGTGCAATTATTTAATTTTCATCATGATGTTTGATGCAAGCCTGTAGGTCAGTATGTGTTGTTATTCACACACACTTACACATTAGAATCTTACAGTCCAGCACTGGAAATGGAAACCTTACAGTCCAACAGTCTCTTCCCAAACTAACTACTTACCTAATATAAAAATTACATGAAGGCAATTGTACTGGCTGCTCATGATCCCGGGCAATTAAAATCTGATGAGGCATATTGTCTCCAGTAGAGAATGTAATTCTAGGCCCATGATGGAAAATGTATGGCATGCATGCCAGAAGTGGCACACACAGTCATCTCTCCAGGCACGCCACCCATTGCCCTTTGCTCTTCCAGGTGGCCAGGTGGTCTTCACACATACAAGAGCACTGGAAACTAGAAGAACATCTGCCTGGCATGCATGTGCACACTGGGAAGATGAGCTTCCAGTTTCTGGCATGCCGGCCAGCTGGTCTTCGTGCACCAGAAACCAAAAGACCAAGTCACCAGCCTGCATGTGCACGCCTGAAACCGGAAACTCAGCATGCATGCACCGGGGGACTGCTCTTCTGGTTTCTGGTGCTCCCATGCATGCATGCCTGGGAGTTGCTCTTCCTGTTTCCGGCACTCTCCCCCATGTGCATGCTCCCATTTCGACACTTGGTGATGAAAAGGTTCGCCAACACTGTACTAGGCAATGGCATCCCAGTGTCATGGTGAATTGGTTAATTTCATCACACTGCCTTCTTCGTTCTTCCATAGCACTGGATAGAGAAATACCACCACCATGTTTAACAATAGCTAACTGGTTTGAAAGTATTATGTATTTGGAAATCAACTGAAGCCTGCTTTAAAGATCTAGATTGTAAGATCTTGATTGTAAGCCGCCCTGAGTCCCCTCAGGGAAAAGGGCGGCCTATAAATAAATAAATCTACAAATCTACAAATCTAGAACGGGACTGTCAAACTCCCAGCCTGCAGGCCAGATGCCTCACACACTGGCCACACTCACGCCCAGTTTAGCGAAGGCAAAGAAAAGTCCCAATATGTCACGTGACAATGCTGTGGTGACCCCAGTTTGACACCACTGATCTAGAAGATCATGCAATCATAAGAAGGGACAGAAGGGACTTTTTAAGTGGTCTGTCAATGATCCCTGCTCATAATCTTCTTCAGTCTGCTGAAACATGCTGTTTTCTGTTTGTTCTGTTAAATAAAAACTATGATAAGCAAAGCCTTTATCATTTGTTTGTTTTTTTGCTTATTGCATCAATGGGCAGTAAATGTACTAAGCAGAAGTGATTGATTGATTGATTGCAAGGGTGGGTTTCAGCCAGCGTTACTGCTGGTTTACATGTGTCCATGCTTTGTGTGCACGCACGCACATACAGTTCAATGGAAATTGTTCTGTGTATGTGCAGAACTAAAAAAAAAAGATGGTGGCAGTGACATTGGCGACTGGGGAACCGGTTCGGGGGCATGACCAGCCTGAGTTTCTACCAGTTCCGCAACCCAGGCCGGAATGCCACTACCAGTTCGGCCGAATTGGGCCGAGCTGGTAGGAACCCACCTCGGATTGATTAATTGATTGATTATATGCTGTCAAGTTATTGCTGACTCTTAGCAACATAGATTTTCTTCATGATGATCTGTCCTTAAGCTGGTCCTTCAGATCTCTCCACAGTGCAATCATTGCTTCTGAACTAAACCCATCCACCTTGCTGCTTGTTGTCCTCTTCTCTTTCTTTTTACATTTCCAGCATTAGAGTCTTCCCCAGAGAATTAGGTCTTTGCATCAAGTGTCTGATATTTGATAATTTAAGTTTGGTAATTTATGCTTTAAATGAAAAGTCTGCTTTTATTTCTTTGATGACCTATTTGCTTGTTTTCTTGGCTCTTTATAGTATTCTGAGGCATCTTCTCAAACGCTAAAATTCAAAAATATCAATATTCTTCCAATTCTGCATCTTCAAAGTCAAATTTTCAAAGGGAGCAAAATGGGGCAGTAGATAGTCTACAGAATGTCATAGTGCCTTGTAAAAGCTTGTTGGAAGACAAATAATTTTCATAGCTATAAAACAAAATTCATCTATCTCGACCCCTTCCAGTCAGGCTTCAGACCCGGTTACAGCACAGAAACCGCTTTGGTCGCATTGACCGATGATCTCTGGAGAGCCAGAGATGGAGGATATTCCTCCATCCTGGTCCTCCTTGACCTCTCAGCGGCTTTCAATACCATCGACCATGGTATCCTTCTGTGATGACTGCGGGAGGTGGGAGTGGGAGGCACCGTGTTGCGGTGGTTCTCCTCCTACCTCTCGGACAGGTCGCAGTCGGTGTTAGTGGGGGGGCAGAGATCGTCCCCTAGGCCCCTAACATATGGGGTGCCTCAGGGCTCGGTCTTATCCCCCCTACTATTCAACATCTACATGAAACCACTGGGAGAGATCATCCGCAGGCACGGGATCAGATACCATCAATATGCGGACGATACCCAGTTGTATCTGTCCGCCCCGTGCCAACTCAATGAAGCGGCAGACGTGATGAACCGAGGCCTTGAGGCCGTTATGGACTGGATGAGGGTTAACAAGCTTGTGCTCAACCCAGAAAAGACCGAGTGGCTGTTGTGTTTCCCTCCCAAAGATTCGACCAATATTCCATCACTCAGGCTGGGGGGTCAAATTTTATACCCCTCAGAGAGGGTTCGCAACTTGGGAGTCCTCCTGGATCCACAGCTATCGTTTGACCACCACCTGACGGCTGTGACCAGGGGGGCATTCGCCCAGGTTCGCCTGGTGCGCCAGTTGCGACCCTACCTGAATCGGGAGGCACTCACAACAGTCACTCGGGCCCTTGTGACCTCTAGGCTGGAATACTGCAATGTGCTCTACATGGGGCTGCCCTTGAAGAGCATGCGGCGACTTCAGCTAGTACAGAACGCGGCCGCGTGAGTGATTGTGGGTGCACCTCGGTTCACCCACATAACACCTATCCTCCGCGAGCTGCGCTGGCTACCTGTCGATCTCCGGATGCGCTTCAAGGTGCTATTAGTCACTCATAAAGCCCTGCATGGTAGTGGATCTGGATACTTGAGAGACCGCCTCCTGCCAATTACCTCCCTGTGACCAATTAGATCTCACAGATTGGGCCTCCTCCGTATTCCAACGGCCAGCCAGTGCCGGCTGGCAACTACAAGGAGGAGGGCCTTCTCAGTAGTAGCCCCGACCCTTTGGAACGAACTCCCCGTGGAGATTCGTACCCTCACCACCGTCCAGGCCTTCCGCACAGCCCTTAAGAACTGGCTAGCCCGTCAGGCCTGGGGACAAGGATAGTTGCCCCTCCCGAATGATGAATGTATGCTGCTTATTACTTTTATTATATGTGTCTATGTCACTGTTTGTACTTCCCCTCCCTGATTTTATGTGAGCCGCCCTGAGTCCCCTCAGGGAAAAGGGCGGCCTACAAATGTTAATAAACATTACAACATTACAAACATTACATCTACTAAATAGGTAAGATTGGTCCAAAGTTCTGGCAAATGAATGGATAAGTATGTCTTTTTTACCTGGTAGATCCATTATGAGTGCAGACATTATTTTGTTCTTTGTTTTGACACTGTGTAAATAATTAATCAAGAATGGTAGATGATCTCTGGATCATTTCTCATTTTAAAATCTCCAAATATCATTGGGGTGAGGAATCAAATTTGAGGGAATCAGAAACAAATAAAAATGACAAGCTAAAACAAGCCAGCTTGTACTTCACTGCAAAACATTTGTCCTTTGGCCCTTTGTTCCATAATTTAATTAAATAATTGGGAACTAATTTGGTGAAACAGAGATTTTTTGATAGCATGAAAGACATTTCTAAATTTCATGCCCTTAGTACTGTTCTTAGGGTTAAGAGTCAGTCAGTCTCTCTCTCTCTCTCTCTCTCTCACACACACACACACACACACACACACACACACACGAAAAGCTTATGAGAAGAGTACTCATTCTTTAATGGATTCATAGCTAATAAGATTCCCTTGAATACTCATTATTTAGTAGTCTCATTATGGTAAGTGGGTCTGATTGTTTCCAGTAGCCCTGTGCAAATCTCACAATTATTAGACAAAACTTTGATAAAACTCATAACAATCTCTCAGGGGGGTTTCATGTATCTGCAGATTCATAAGGGAGGAAAAAGATATGCTGGCATTAAAATAAGTATTTAAGATACAAGAAAATTATTTCAGAGTTCCTAGAAGGGAATGCTAAGCACAAAGAGATTAGGGATTCTCATGGAGGGGTTTTTCTCCCTGCTGAGTCCCATTTGTGAATTGCTGATATATATATATATATGTGTGTGTGTGTGTGTGTGTGTGTGTGTGTGTGTGTGTGTGTGTGTCTGTGTCTCTGTGTCTCTGTGTCTCTGTGTCTCTGTGTCTCTGTGTGTGTCTGTGTGTGTCTGTGTGTGTCTGTGTCTGTGTCTGTGTCTGTCTGTGTGTGTCTGTGTGTCTGTGTGTTTGTGTCTGTGTGTCTGTGTGTGTCTGTGTCTGTGTGTCTGTGTGTCTCTGTGTGTGTGTGTGTGTGTGTACGTATACGTGTACGTGTACGTGTACATATACATATACATATACATATACATATACATATACATATACATATACATATACATATACATATACATATACATATACATATACATATACATATACATATACATATACATACATATACGAGGTCCCACTCATCATCTTCAGGCTGGTGCCTTCTGCTTCATGCTTGTGTGAGCAAAGCACAATCGGAGCTGCCGTATTTCTATAAATATTGGTGGGGGGGTGTGGAGTGCTGGCTTTGTTGCTGTAAGTGGATTGGTTGGCTGTGTTGTAACATCTTGATTAGTTGATGGAGTTGATGTTTGCAGATTAGTCGGCTGTTTCGTAACATCCTGTGTGGCTGAGATAATGGCTGTGTGCCTATTGTTCTCGTCGAAACGTCGCCAAGATATTCTCAATCTTACATGGGAAAAGACCCGAACACCAAGACGTTGTGTGTGCGTGTGTGTGTGTGTGTGTGTGTGTATGTATGTATGTATGTATATGTATATCACACACACAGTATATCACAGAAGTGAGTACACCCCCTCACATTTTGTAAATATTTAAGTACATCTTTTCCATGTGAGAACACATGGAAAAGATAAGAAATGACACTTACCTATAATGTAAAGTAGTGAGTATACAGCTTGTATAACAGTGTAAATGTTCTGTCCCTTCAAAATAACACAACACACAGCCATTAATGTCTAAATTGCTGGCAGCAAAAGTGAATACACCTCTAAGTGATGTGTGCCAGGGAGCTGATCTTCCAGTTTCCAGTGCTTCCGTGCATGCAAAGGCCAGCTGGCCACCTGGTGATGGCTGCCATGCCGGGAGAGATGGCTCTGTGTGTCACTTCCGGCATGCATACCATAGGTTTAGTTTTTTTTTTATTAGAATTTGTAGGCCGCCCTTTTCCCTGAGGGGACTCAGGGCGGCTCACATAAAACTGGGAAGGGGGGAACACAAACATCAAGATAGAAGACATGTAATAAAATGGTAGGCAACATACATTCATCATTCGGGAGGGGTAACTATCCTTATCCCCAGGCCTGACGGGCGAGCCAGTTCTTCAAGGCTATGCGGAAGGCTTGGACGGTGGAGAGGGTACGAATCTCCACGGGGAGCTCGTTCCAAAGGGCCGGGGCTACTGCTGAGAAGGCCCTCCTCCTTGTGGTTGCCAGCCGACACTGGCTGGCCGATGGAATACGGAGGAGGCCTAGTCTATGGGATCTTATTGGTCGCAGGGAGGTAATTGGCAGAAGGCGGTCTCTCAAGTATCCAGATCCACTGCCATGTAGGGCTTTATGGGTGATTAATAGCACCTTGAAGCGCATCCGGAGATCGACAGGCAGCCAGCGCAGCTCGCGGAGGATGGGTGTTATGCGGGTGAATCGAGGTGCACCCGCAATCACTCGCGCGGCTGCGTTCTGAACTAGCTGAAGCCGCCGGATGCTCTTCAAGGGCAGCCCCATGTAGAGCACATTGCAGTATTCCAGCCTAGAGATCACAAGGGCCCGAGTGACTGTTGTGAGAGCCTCCCGATTCAGGTAGGGTCGCAACTGGCGCACCAGGCGAACCTGGGCGAATGCCCCCCTGGTCACAGCCGTTAAGTGGTGGTCAAATGACAGCTGTGGATCCAGGAGGACTCCCAAGTTGCGAACCCTCTCTGAGGGGTGCAAAATTTGACCCCCCAGCCTGAGTGTTGGAATATTAGTCAAATCTTTGGGAGGAAAACACAACAGCCACTCGGTCTTTTCTGGGTTGAGCACAAGCTTGTTAACCCTCATCCAGTCCATAACGGCCTCAAGACCCCGGCTCATCACATCTGCCGCTTCATTGAGTTGGCACGGGGCGGACAGATACAATTGAGTATCGTCCGCATATTGATGGTATCTAATCCCGTGCCTGCAGATGATCTCTCCCAGCGGTTTCATGTAGATGTTGAATAGCAGGGGGGATAAGACCGAACCCTGAGGCACCCCATAATTTAGGGGCCTAGGGGACGATCTCTGCCCCCCCACTAACACCGACTGCGACCTGTCCGAGAGGTAGGAGGAGAACCACCGTAGCACGGTGCCTCCCACTCCCACCCCCCGCAGTCGTCGCAGAAGGATACCATGGTCGATGGTATCGAAAGCCGCTGAGAGGTCAAGGAGGACCAGGATGGAGGAATGTCCTTCATCTCTGGCTCTCCAGAGATCATCAATCAATGCGACCAAAGCGGTTTCTGTGCTGTAACCGGGTCTGAAGCCTGACTGGAAGGGGTCTAGGTAGTTAGCTTCCTCCAAGGACCGTTGGAGCTGAAAGGCCACCACCTTCTCAACAACCTTCCCCAAAAAGGGAAGGTTGGAGACAGGACGATAGCTATTAAGAACAGCTGGATCCAAAGATGGTTTCTTCAGGAGGGGTCTCACCACCACCGCTTTCAGTGCGGCGGGGAAGTTCCCCTCCCGAAGGGAGGCGGTCACGACCGCCTGGATCCAGCCTCGTGTCACCTCACTGCAGTTCGTAACCAGCCATGAGGGACACGGATCCAGAACACAGGTGGAGGTACTTACAGCTCTCATGGCCTTGTCCACATCCCCGGGGGTAACGTCCTGAAACTCAACCCAGAGCTGTTCTACTTGGTCCCCCTGTGCCTCGGCTGGAACTGCGGGGGTGGAGTCCAAGTCCGACCGAAACCGAGCAATTTTGTCCGCTAAGAATTGGGCATACTCTTCAGCCCTGCCCTGCAAGGGTTCCCCCGCCTCCCTTTTGTTCAATAGGGAGCGGGTTATCCTAAACAGGGCGGCTGGACGGGACTCAGCGGATGCAACCAGGGTAGCTATGTGCGATCTTTTTGCTGCCCTAAGTGCTCTGGTGTATTCCCTGGTGCAGGTGGTTACCATTGCTCGGTTCGATTCGGACTTATCGGACCTCCAACGGTGCTCTAGGCATCTCCTCCGGCGCTTCATCTCCCGGAGTTCCTCGGTAAACCAAGGGGGTCTCCGGGATCCGCTGCCTCGGAGGAGCCGCAGTGGCGCAATCCGGTCGAGGGCCTCCGACGCTGCCGAGTGCCACGCAGCAGCCAGAGTCTCCACCGGACTGTGGGCGAGACTGTCAGGAATAACCCTAAGCTCTGTCTGGAACCTTGACGGCTCCATAAGGCGCCTGGGGCGGAACCACCTGGTCGGTTCCTCCTCCCTACAGTGGGGGTTTGGCCTCCGGAAGTCGAGCCTCAGTAGGCAGTGGTCTGACCACGACAGGGGTATGATGTCGCTCCCCCTCAGACCAAGATCACAAATCCACTGCTCCGAGAGAAATACAAGGTCAAGCATGTGTCCCGCTGAGTGGGTTGGGCCTCGAATTACTTGGGTCAAGCCCATGGCTGTCATGGAGGCCATGAACTCCTGCGCCCCATCAGAGTTTTCACCGAGCGACGGCAAATTGAAGTCCCCCAGGACCATCAACCTAGGGAACTCAATTGCCAGCTCGGCTACCGACTCGAGGAGCGAGGGGAGGGCTGCTGCAACGCTGTTGGGAGGCAGGTACGTTAGCAGCAGACCCACTTGACCCTTGAGGTCCAACTTTAACAGCAAAGACTCACACCCGACAATCTCCGGAGCAGGGACCCTACGAGGGACTAACGACTCCCGGATAACGGCGGCCACACCCCCACCCCTTCCCTGGGCTCTCGGCTGATGCAGCACCTGAAATCCTTCTGGGCACAGCTCTACAAGGGGGACTCCTCCCTCTGGGCCCAGCCAGGTTTCAGTAATACATGCCAGGTCTGCCCTCTCGTCTAAAATTAAGTCCCGGACGAGAGGAGCTTTATGAACAACAGACCTGGCATTTAGCGACAACAGCCTGAGACCAGGGTCCTGACTACTTCCGCCATCTGGTCTTGGAGTGGGACTCCTAGGGCCGGAAGGAGGGATCTCTGCAATGTAGCGAACCCTCCTTCCCCGATAATGGTTCATCATCACGGTCCTAAAGGATTGCTTAGAGTACTTTGACTTGGTACAAATTCTTTTAATTGGAAGCGGTTACATGTATCACATGGATTTAATTTCTCCAAATGAATTTTCAGTCCTAATTTTAACAAACATAATGTATATATTAGGAGGTGGTCTAAATCTTGAATTATATTCCTAATAAAAATCAGATTGGTTATACCAAATGTGTAGTCTGGACCAGTCAGTTCAATACATTTCTGGAGGATATATATATCCTCCAGAAATATATAAATCCATTAAATACAATGTATGTATGTATGTATGTATGTATGTATGTATGTATGTATGTACAGTGCCTGGTAGATATCAGAAGAAAAAGAGCTTGTATAAGGTCCTGGGCTCATAGATTTATCCAACTCTCTTTTTATATGCACAGAGTATATTAAAAATAGATGTCAGATGGCTGTTATAATTCTTTCCTTTATTGTGAGGAAGAGTTGCTCAAATTGGTCCACTCTTAACACTGAGAAAATTTGTACAGAACAGTTATAATCTGATGTTAAATTAGGTAGTTTTATTAAGTAACACGTATGGTAGATTTTTTAAAAAGCAGTATCTCTCTCTCTCTTCTGCCAAAATAATTGAAATGTTAAGCCAATAAGTACACATTTGAGCCTATTCCTGAATTATAGAAAATAGGTTGCATTGTTGTACTTAAAGATATACATACACATGACAATATACTAGCATATGGACTATATTAAATATCAGTAACGTGCGGTGAAGTTTATGGCTGGTGAGGCAAGCGGGCAAAAGCCACCCTATGTCTGCCGCCCTATGTCTGCCAGCGCTGGGGCTTCGGCGGGGCTTTTGGAAAGCCATGCCAAAGCTCCGGTATGGCTTTCTGAAACTGCCCCCAAAGCCCCAATGCACCCCGCTCTATGGTGGACACGGCACCGGGACTTTAAAGCCCTGCCACCATGTCTGCCATACAGTGGGAATGTGTCCCGCTGTATGGCGGATATGGTGGTAGGGCTTTAAAGTCCCAGCACCATGTCCACCATACAGCGGGAATGTGTCCCGCTGTATGGCGGACACGGCGGCAGGGCTTTAAAGTCCCGGCACCGTGTCTGCCATAGAGTGGGATGCATCCTGCCTATATGGCGGACACAGCGGCGTGGCTTCGGCAGGGCTTTGGGGGCCACCTGAGTGGCCATGATCCCCCTCCCCAGCCAGCCAGCCAGCCCACCCACCCCCCACCCAACCTATTCCCCACCTGGCCGGCCAGCCGGCACATAACCTCACTGTTCTCCTCCTCCTCCTCCTCCTCCCCGCTCAAGCGATGGCGGGCTCCGTGGGACAATGGGGTCTCATTCCTCCCCTGGCACAGCGAGCTCCAGTGGGCTAGACATGGGTGCAAGGGCCCTGGCCCTGCGGTGCCTCCTCGCTCAGTTGCAGCCGGCGAAGAAAGGGGAGAGGAGGAGGAGAAGGAGGTAGGGGGAGGGGAGCAGGATGTGGTTCCTGTGGAGAGGAGAAAGGGAAGGGGGGCACAGCGGGCAAAAGAAAGAAAGCACCAGCCCGCCAGCAGAGGTGGGTAAAAGACCCGCCTCTGCTGGCGGCTGCCCCTCTCTTCTCAAACAAGGCTGCCCCTCTCTTCTCAAACAAACTCTCTCTCAAATTGAGAGTTTGTTTGAGTGAAGTGAAGAAACAAACACATGCACACACACACACACACACACAAATTACTTACAATAAAAAATTACTTACAAATTAATTAATTAATAATTTTGAATTCCTCCCCCTCCCTCCGACCTACATACCTTTTCCAGCTGTGTCACAGAGGATTTCAACTCTGCTCTTGTCTGCCATGATGAAAATGTAAAAAATGTAAAAAGAAAAAGGCAAGAGCTGCTGCTGCCAGAGCCTCCAATGGATGACTCTGCTTAACTGTTTAAAAAAACCTCTAAAAAGTGCCCTCTACAGGAGGAGGCGAGAGAACCACATGCCTCATCTACATAAGGAATTTTTCAGCTTTTAACCCTCGCTTAACTCTGCTCGAGTGATCATAAAGATAGACTAAATGAGGCACGTGGTTCTCCCGCCTTCTCCTGCAGAGGGCACTATTTTTAGAGGCTTTTTTAAACAGTTAAGCACTAAGCAGAGTCATCCACGGTGACTCTGGCAGCAACTACCTCAGCCTTTTTCCTTTTAATTTTTCTTTTCTTTTCATGATGACAGTGATGAGGCCCTGCCTCCCCTGACTGCACGTCACTGTTAAATATATATTTTCCATCATTTCTAATTTTTTTTCTTAGTCTGTCAGTCTCAGATTTCCAAGAATCCTAAAATAGTATTACTTCTTCCTTTCTCTTGTCATTTCTACCCACCAGCCAGTTTCTGTACATTTTGTCAGAGTATAGTCATAGACTGGAACAGGCAACAATGTCAGCCAATGAATGGACATGGCAACTGGGTCAGCCAATGAGCACTGTTTGGAAACTGAAAGAGTATTTGCTGGAGACAGCTAGGAGTCTGGGCGTGGCTTTTTATTATAGCTCTAGTCTGCTGCTGGAACCGAAACCAATCTCTCCTCTCTACCACGTTGGAAGAACCACTCTTGGTATTGTATATGACTTATGTGTTATTATGTATATAAAGAGGTAAATGAATCCTGCTGAATCAGTTACCTGTGTGCGCTTTCTGGATTTGATTGCTGCAACAAACTATGACACGCTTTCACCAATTCCTTCCTTCAGCTCTTCTGACCTTCCCACAACCTTCTTCTCTATGTACCCACCCTGCCACAGCCTTATTGGTTGGCAGTATTTCACCAACTACATTACCATTTCAGCTGCACTATTCCCACCTTGTTTGTAGAGAATTTCAGATCAGATTGTGGGCATGCCTGAATTTTTAATATGCCTTATAATAACACTGCTTAAAAATCAGGAAGACTGAGAATAGGGAGAGAACCACTGATGTTTTCATTTAGCAGCTGATGTGACGGATTTAAAAGTTGGTCTGATTGATTCTCAGCTTCACTTAAAATAAAATAATTAGGCCAGGGTGGGGGGAATCTGAAAAATGTATTTCATTTTAACCCGTCTATGCTATTTTTTAAAGAGAGTGGGAGGGGGTGGGGGGAAGAAGATGGGAAAGATGACAGAATACTATAGGAATTGAAATGAAGAGCCTGAAGAGAAGAAATGAACTACTGTAAATTAACGGCAGATGAGCAATGGATATGAAAATGGCGCTAAGGAGATTAAAATAATTAGGAACTAAGTGGAGAAATGAAGAGTTTGGAGAGAATATGAAGAGTTCCATTAATAATCCTTTCAAAAGGTAATAGAATAGATGACAATCTCAGAGAAACATAAGACAGCCAGAATAACCAAAATGCGGAATGGGGAAAAATGAATAAAATTGCTGGAATCTGCAGTTTCTTTTTGTTGTACTTTACAAGATTAAATAAATAATAATAGCAGCATTTGCCTACCCCAAGTCATCTCAGGAAGGAATCAATAGGTGCATAAAAATCCAGTCTAAACCTCTGTCTGGGCAATGAACCACCACCATCATCGTAATAATAGTAATAGTAATAGACAGTGAAGAAGATAAAATGGAGCTAATACACCATGAAGATGACTAAAGATCAAACTGGCCTATAAGAAAGATCAAATGAAGGATAGAAAATGGACATGGTAAGGCAAATCACTACATGGCCAGTACATTAAAAAAATAGCAGGTGAAGAAAATATTAAGACCTAGCAAAGGCTAAGAGGAAGAAAGTTGAAAAGACAGGGGCTAATTCTGGCTGCACAAGACCAAGTCTTAAGGACAAATTCATACAAAGTCAGATTGAGAAAACAGCAACAGGGAGCAAATGCTGTCTCTGCAAAGAAGCTGAAGAAACACTAGATCACTTAGTTGGCTGTTGCAAGAAGATTGCACGGACAGACTATGAACTACAGCATGACAAAGTAGCAACAACGGTGCATTGGAACAAGCTCAAGTGCTCTAGGACTTCAGAATTCAAACAGATAGGCATTTGCCACAAAACACTTCAGACCTAACAATTATTGATAAGAAAGTGGGGTTTTTTTCTATCAGGATAACCTGGTCTACCCAAATGTGGGAAGGAGCTTTTGTTCCTGGATTGGGTCTGAAAGGCGAAAAGGAAGCCGTATCTCCTTCCCATATTTGGGTAGACCAGGTTGCCCTGATAGAAAAAAACACTTAATCTCTCCCCTGGTACAACTGACAAAGTTAGGAGAACCTGTGGCTTAGAGCTTAATACATCTACCTAATATGCAAGTAGCCAAGGTTCAAATCCCAAAAAGATATGTCTACCTGATGAGAAATAGCTTGAAATAGACCTATACTATTTATTTATTTGTCTTTGTTTGTTTGTTATTTCTTTATAGGAAGCAGTATGCTCAGATCAATCTCTATACTCAGATCAGAGCCAACAGACAAGCCATTAAGTTCAGAGGGCAAAAAAAAACCCCATGGCTTAATTTTAATGTTTTTTTAAATTACCCTATGTTATTGCAAAAGATGCTGAGTTTGTCGATCAGAAAGGTCGGCAGTTTGGCGGTTCGAATCCCTAGCACTGCATAATGGAGTGAGCTTCTGTTACTTGTCCCAGCTTCTGCCAACCTAACAGTTCAAAAGCATGTAAAAATGCAAGTAGAAAAATAGGAACTACCTTGGTGGGAAGGCAAGAGCGTTCCGTGCACCTTCGGAGTTTAGTCATGCCAGCCACATGACCACAGAGATGTCTTTGGACAGCACTGGCTCTTCAGCTTTGAAACGGAGATGAGCACCACCCCCTAGAGTCAGGAACGACTAGCACATATGTGTGAGGGGAATCTTTACCTTTACCTATCTCATTGCAGGCTGAACTAAATGGTGTGGGTCCATGCTCTGATCTGAATAGAGGGATTGACTGAGAATGTGCTGGGTATAAACAAAAGTAGGTATTAGCCACAGTAATTTTCCAATGAAACTGCTGATGGGGCAAGCAAAGAGCCTATCCCAGTCACAAAAATATCCCAATTTATTTCCAGGCACTTAGTCAAATATAAACTGAATCTATACTCAAGAGGCCAAAAATGGTGGGTACTGATTTGGGACTTAAAACAGCCTAATTGAGATTTCTAATGTCTTCCAAGCCAGCTTAAAAAAAATAATTTTAGAAATAATGCTAGAGCAGTGGTTCCCAAACTTGGCAACTTTAAGATTTGTGGACTTCAACTCCCAGAATTCTCCAGCCAGCAGAACTTTTTCAGTTGTACCAGGGGAGAGATTAAGTGTTTTTTTCTATCAGGGCAGAGCTGGCTGGAGAATTCTGGGAGTTGAAGTCCACAAGTCTTAAAGTTGCCAAGTTTGGGAACCACTGTGCTAGAGCAAGGGTGGTACCTGATCCCAGTTTATGGAATGAAGTAGAGAGATTACAGCAGTGTTGCTGTTGTCAACCATTTAGTCAAGTCCGCCTTTCAGCCAGTCTATTGATCCACACTCTCCATGGTCCTCTGTCTTGCACCACCTCCTTCAGACCTGCCATCCTGGGTCATCCCTTATAATGTCCAGCCAGCAAGTACTAGGATGGCCCCTTCTCCTTTTTCTGCTGATGAATCCCAGCATGACTGATTTTTTGAGTGAGTCAGCTTGTATGACAGTTTCTGTTTGGTGATCTTGGCTTCATGTGGTATTTTTGGTAAGGTTCAGTCTAGGACATCTTTGTTATTTTTTGTAATCCCTGGGACTGCAATAGTTGCCTCCAGCACACAGTTCAAAGGCATTCACCCTTCTCCTATCCGCCTTTTTCAGAGTAAAGCTTTCATAGCCATAAGTAGCAATTGGAGAAATTATTGCATTAAGTAATCTGCATTTGGTTGTGAGGCTGATGTTTTTAACTCTTCCAGATGTTCTTCATGCCAGACATTGCAGTTCTTCCAGGGGCTATACGCCTTCTGATTTCAGGGCTTAAGTCACCACTTTGGTCAATTTTGGAACCCAGAAAGATGAATTCCTTTACTGTTTAGATCAGGGGTGTCAAACTCGTGTCATCACGGTGGTGTCACATGCTGTATCATGTGACTTATTTACTAAACCAGGCATGGTCACAGCCAGCAAGTGATACATCCAGTCCACAGGCCATGACTTCGACACCTCTAGTTTAGATGGTTTCATTGTCAATCTGCACTCTGACCTGTGTGTTCTCTGCAGTTGTCATTCTCTTTGTTTTCTTGATGTTACGGTACAATCCAAATTTTTCACTTTTACTTTGGACTCTCAGAATTAGCCACTCCAGATCCTCTTTGTTTTCCACAAGCAATATTGTATCATCTGCATATTAGATGTTGTTGATAGTTCTACCACCGGTTTTAACTCTGATGGTAGATTCCTTCAAATGGGCATTTCTCCTATTTCTGTGTATATGTTGAATAGCATAGGAGACAGAATGCAACTTTGTTGAGTACCTTTTCCAATTCTGAAACATTTTATGTCACCATATTCCATTATTACAATGGCTGCCTAATTAGAGTACAATGACTGGAGGAGGTGGATGTTGTGTGCTGATACCTCCACTAGACCGATAAGATCGCATAGATTAGGCCTCCTCCGAATTCCATCAGCCAGCCAGTGTAGACTGGCAACTACCCGGAGGAGAGCCTTCTCGGTGGCTGCTCCGACCCTCTGGAACGAACTCCCCGTGGAGATTCGGACCCTCACCACCCTCCAGTCCTTCCACGCCGCCCTTAAAATCTGGCTGTCCCGGCTGGCCTGGGGTTAAGATTCTAACCCCACTCGAATTGTATGACTGTTGTGTTCTTAAATGATGTAGTGTCTCCATGTTGTAAATTGTTTGTCCTTCCCCCCCCCCTTTTGAACTGTGAGCCGCCCTGAGTCCCCCCAGGGAAAAGGGCGGCATACAAATAAAGTGAAAATGAAATGAAATGAAATGATATTCCCAGTTCTTTGAGGCCATTCCAGAGCAACAAACTCTGCAACTACAACATTAATAAAAACAATAGTGCTGGAACCTTACAGCAACAGAGGCACAGAAATGGAGAGAAGCTGCATAGAAAGAATTAGTAGTCTTGCAGAAAAACAAAATACAGATTCTAGGAAAATTATTAAAGGGCAAGAAGATCATAGGATAGAAGTATGTTTTTCACTCAAAGCATGATGCACACAGAAATGTGCAATGCCTTAAAGCTGGGATATTAGCCAGGGAATGTGTGGCAAAATATGGCCAGGATTATGCTGAAGATTTTGTGCCAGTAAACAAGCAAGCATCAGAATTCAACAACATTTCGAAAATGAATGCTTCATATGAACACTTAGGTTTTAAAACAGCATTTCTGCATAGCAATCAGAAAGAGTAGATTACCCCACCAACCTCTGTGCTTTGAAAAGCCAGAGAAAGAAAATCTGAGGTAGCACAGTAATTTTCCAATTTTCCAATAATCAGTAGTTTCAGCAGTTATTTCACAATAATTGAATTTAGTCTTTTATTCCACATGAATCATGTTATGTTGCTTTGCCAAGTTTTTTCTTTCTTTCCTTTCTTTCTTTCTTTCTTTCTTTCTTTCTTTCTTTCTTTCTTCTTTCTTTCTTTCTTTCTTTCTTTCTTCCTTCCTTCCTTTCCTCCTCCTCCTCCTCCTCCTCCTTCTTCTTCTTCTTCTCCTCCTCCTCCTCCTCCTCCTCCTCCTCCTCCTCCTTCTCCTCCTTCCCTTTTCTCCTCCTCCTCCTCTTCTTCCTCTTTCTTCTCTTTCAAAGTGCTTGAGAATACTTTCTTTTGATTTTGGTGATATTTCTGTGCATCCTTGATTGTTCGAAATGACAGAGGATCAACCACAGCTATCATAGTTTTCTAAGTAAAACTTTCCTTTCTTCTGTAGACCTTTTGGTTGGTTTACAGATTTGGTTCCAAATCTGAGAAAGCCTTATCAGAGGAGATTCCTCAGAATATGTAGCCTGGAATTCAACTGATCATGGGAAACCAAGGAAGTTGCAGCTCATTGGACACATGATTATATAATAATAAAAGACAGAAGGCACACCCACATCCCTTGACTGTCTTCTATCTATATAAATGAGACATGCCATACCTCATGCAAATTCTTTTCTTCTTTGGAGAAATTTCAGAAGCAAATTCTCTTTTGTCAAATTGAATAAGCAGAGGTAAGGTACAAAACACAGGAATGTCCTCTTGCTGATTCTAAGGAAAACCTTCCTAGTTTGACTCAGTCAAGAGAATTCCAGAATGTGGGCAACAAACTTCAGAATTAACTATTAGTCATATGATGACTAAAAGTAAGGGATAAATTCATTAGACCCAGATTTATAGAAAAATTAGCTCATTTTCCATCCCCTGAGCATAATAACCATTCATAAAATATGGGAATAATCCACATTTTGTCTTCTTGCATTTTTGGCTTTAAGAATATTAGAATTCATATCTTTCAGCAAATAAAGTCATAATTATTATTGCTTTTGTGTATGTCTTCCCATCCTCTCAAGTTCAAACACGGTGCCCAAGTCATAGGTGCCCAAAAGCACCTAAGCCATAGGTGCCCAAAAGCACCTAAGCCATAGGTGCCCAAAAGCATCATACTGAGAAAAAAATGCTTGTAGAACATGCTCCCTTTAGGAAAAGTATGAAATGGAAGATGAGAATATGTCCCCTTTGTAGTTTAAAAAAAAAAGGATTTACCATATAAATTATTATATGTGTCTCATGCTATAAAAATAATATCTCTTGGTCAGGGGTAGGTTCCGGCTGGCTTTACTGCCAGTTCACTCATGCACACCGTTTCAATAGAAATTGTTCTGTGCATATGCAGAACTCAAAAAAATGATGGGAACAGCAATGACAGCAACTGGGGAACTGGTTCGGAGGTGTGTCCAGCCTAGTTCGCAGAACCGGTTCTGCAACCCAGGCCAGCATGCCACTACTGGTTTGGCTGAACCCCTCTGCTCTTGGTACAAACTAAAATGGAGAAGAATGTGTTCATAAAAACACCTGAGTACTAGGATTGAGTGGCTTTCCAACCCATGAAGTCTTATTCACTCTATTATGTTCCTGTAGCTACCTATGACTGTGAGAGTAGGATGTTAAAAAAGCAAGACAGGAAGAAAATCAACTTGTTTGAGCTGTGGTGCTGGAGAAGGTTTCTGTGTATTCTTTGGACAGCAAAGGTGACTAACAAGCAAGTAATGGAGCTCATAACATCACATATATCACTTAAAGAGAAAAACACAAAACTGTTTCCCGCTTATTTTGACCATGTTATGCAGAATAATTTGCTGGAGAAAACAATTAATGTATTTTTCAGAGTATAAGATGCTTCAAAGTATAAGACACACCTAGTTTTTGGGGAGGAAAACAAGGGGGGGGGGAAATCTGCTTCTGCCTCCCAGCAATTTGCCTCCTGCAGAGACAATATGCACTGTTTGTAGCGTTACATTTCAGATTATACTTGTACAGATGCTGTTAAAATTGATATGCTTTCTGGAAGTATAGTTATTCTCTGCTAAAGCAGTCTTTAAAAATGAGTTTAATAATTTGAACAGTCTATAGGCATTTGTAGTTATTGACTTACCTTCTTGCAGCAAACAGCCTGATTAGTACAAGAAAAAAAAAATCTGCCTCTGCCTCCCAGCAATTTGCCTTGTGGAGCAAACAGCAAGTTTCACTTTCAGTTTAACTGTGCCTCCTGATCATCTGCTGCTTTGTTCTGCAAGGATTGCTATAGCCTATTGCAGCCTCCTCAAGCCCCATTCCCCCCATTTGCTGCAAGGAGGTAAATTGCTGGGAGGCAGAGGCCAAAAGGTGGGGGACGGTGGGTGAAGCTACATTCAGTGTATAAGGCACACCCAAATTTTCACCCTCTTTTAAGGGGGGAAAGGTGTGTCTTATTCTTCAAAAAATACAGTATGGTGGGAAGATTTAGTGGTAAAAGGAATCAGGCCACCAAAACCACCATAACTGGACAATATCAAAGCTGATACCAGCCAGACCATAGACCAACTCAATAGACATAGTACAAGATCATAAGATGTGGAAAGATACAATCACCCAGAATGAGACACGACTGAATGGATAACATCATCACCATTCTTATTCACACTTTCCTTTGGTGTTGCTAATGAAGGGTCACTTAGCACAGCACATGTGGACTCATAGCCAATAACAGTATTCTGTTTTCTGTATTTTAGAACTCATGTTGCTACTTAAATGTATCATCTGCATGGTTCCATTCACCAGTTTTTAGCCATTGATCCATTTTCTAGAATCAGTTCAGTGGTGATGAATGAGGTGGCTTTTGATGAACTATGCATTCTGCAGATTGCAGTTAAAGCGTCACTATTATAAGCAAAGCATTGCATAGGCACATATTGAAACCCACTTTCCAGAATGTTGCAACATGGAAATCCATAATTTTAAAAAGAGTGCACAAAACTATGTTTTAGGAAGTCATCGGTGCCCAAAAGCATCATACTGAGAAAAAAAATGCTTGTAGAACATGCTCCCTTTAGGAAAAGTATGAAATGGAAGATGAGAATATGTAATACGCAAAACATATGTGTCTAGCTGTTTAACTAAAATTTCAAACATCTTTGGATAGAGGAAATAAAAACCGAGCAAAACTGAAGTTATATATTCTCACTTCCTGACAAAATTCCAAAAGTTTACTTGCCTACTACTTAGCAAATGTTTTAGGCTCAGGGGTCACTTCTATAAACTGGACAGTAATCATGTGGCTTTTGAGACAGATGTGATTTTGGAGCTATTTCTTCAGAAAGCAAGGAATGAAGGCACTAGGGTGCGCGTAATTCGTCATTTATTCAACTTCATTCTTTTCAGCTAATTTTATATCTAAGAAATTTTGATCAGTAGAAATATGAGTAGTGAACAGATGGTGTCGTCATTGTTTTCTAGACCTACATGTCTTTCATGTGAAAAACAAAAACATCTTCATGCTTCCTTCAATGGGAACTTTATTGAAGAACTATGGTTTGATTGTTTTTAAAAAACAGGGTATTTACTTTTTTAAAGTGTTCGTAGCTCACTTCGTGTCCAAATAGCTGTTGGCAACGAGATCTGCTATCAGCAACCTTGAAGTCACATATTCTTTCTGTGCCATCATGGATTGCGCTACTTATGATTTCAGCTGGAGAAAGTTCCGTAAATGTATAATTATGAAGAAAAGTGCATTTGAGCTGTCAACTAAGAGATAATCTAAAATTTCTACTTTTGAATAGAAATTAATTTTTTTTATAAAAATGGCAGAGATAATGTGATCTCAATTAGCTGTCCAGCCTAGAATCCTTTAGTTGCCTACTTTCATATGTACAACCTAAAGTGTATAATGCTTTAGATTGGGTTTTTCCCCAGTCCATCTAAAAAAATCTAAAACCTCTGTGACTCAGAAGACAGTGGCTGTAAATAGTTACCTGAATATAACATCAAAAGTCTTTTTACAGGAGAAGCCAACGTCACGATGGTATGGATGTGCGGTCTTGATGCTCTGAGACTGCTGCCAATACTTTTGCCGCTGGTTGGTCCAATCAGACCTAAACCGCCCCGAAGAGACAGTGAACAGGAAGACTACATCTTGCTGATCTCAGGGACCCCGCAAAGTCCCTGATTGATCCAAGAGAAGGTTTTCAAGCTGGCGACAAAAGGCAGCCTAGGCTGATGAAGCTGGGACGGCTCCAGAATGGAAGGAAACGGAAAGAGAAAGTGTGTCCATCTGGTGAGGAATCCTTTCTGCTTTGAAAAAGACTGCCCCAAAAAACTTCTTCTTTATGCTAAATTAAATCCTTAAGCAGAAGAAGTAAATGGCGAAATTGACCTGCATTGGATTGTTCTGGATAATATGCTTTTTTTTTCTTTTGTAATTACACTTTGTGGATTGAAATGCTCACAACTTTTTTTCTCTCCTCTTCTTAAAATGAATGGACCAATTTTTTCTTCTTCAACTTTTTCTTGCTTTACTTTTAACTTAAGGATTAAAATCTCCTTCTCTACTCTAACAAAAGTTTTTATTATTTGCTACTAAACTCCATTTAAGAACTTTGTTTCCCTTAAGCCTGAGACAACATCAGAGAGTGATGTTGATTTGATTTTCACTGTCTCTGTACTTCAAAGTTCCGTAATTAAAAGTGATAAGAGCCAAGGGCACGAAGTGTTTACACAGGTGTCTTTTGAGAGCCTTATCGGCACTAGAAGAGGGGGGGGGGGGAACAGAACCTCTTTCTTGTGAAGATTACAAATGATCTTGTGTTTAAGCTAAATATATATATTTTAAAAAGTCTGGAAAACTAGAGTGGCAGTAATTTACAATATGGAAATATGGATCAATTTTCAGAAGAGGAAACTTTAATTTTGCAAAAGATTTGGGATGGAATTCAAAATTTATTGGAGGTAACTGGGAGAATTGAGAAGAAGATGGAGTTTATACTAGAAAAAATGATGGAGATGGAGCCCCAAAAATTGAAGAGAAAAAATGAATACAAAGATAAGAAAACTAATGATTTGATTTGTGGAGTGAAATTGGGTGAAAGTGAAAAAATGAGAGTATGGAAAAAGGAATTTGATGGACTAGAGCCCTACCCCAAATTCAAGGCACAGAAGAAGAAAAAAAGGGAAAAAATGACGGTTTTAAGGAGAGAAACCTTAACAGAAGCACGATCAATAACCAAAGATAAATTATTAAAGTAGCAAATGGAGGGCGCCAAGACTACCTGAGAGATGCAGAGAGATGTCCATAAAACTTACTAAGGAAATAAAAGAAGACTAATTCCACAAATGGCAAAAGTAATAAGACTATATGACTTCTGGAAGGATACAGGTTGATATATGAAAGTTGATAATAAAAAAGTAGCTAGGTTTGGTGATTAGTAAGTATGAATTTAGTAATTTTTAGATTGCTTTGTTAAATAAATAGTTGATAATGGTAACAACGTACATATTTATGTTGGCTGGAGGTGAGGAAGTTGGATATAAATAGTAAATGATTTTATTAACAAATATTAATGATAACAATAATGAAATGATAAGATATATATATAAAAGGGGGGTTAGAAACTTTGTCAACTAATCTTTATTTAGAATATGTTATAAAGGCTTAAGGTTATTGGATGATTTTTGTAATAACTAATAAAATGCCATCAGGTGGTTGTGTTTTTAACTATGGATTATTTTAGGCAAAAGGACACTAAAACAACTTTAGTCAAATGAGAACTATGCCATGTTGATAGTAAGAATCATTAAGAATCTTTGACAGTTGATATGAATATAAGTAATGACTGTGGAAGAGATGCACAAAAGCTAATTGTAACCAATTGACACACATTCTACAAGATGTAATGTAAGATGATGATTTTTTTGTGTCTTGTTTGTTTAATAAAAATAAAAAAATGCAAAAAAAAGTCTTTTTACAGAGTACTCAAGTCAGAATACAACTCTATGTTAACATGTTGGCAGCAAATCCTGCTAAAATCACTAGACTTAATTCAGGGTCAATATTCAGAAGATTTTAGCATGAAGAATGCCACCACAAAAATATTGTTACATAGTATTAACAACCTCAATAATGTTTTACATCACTCAAGGATTTTCCTATTTACTTTAAATAAGTAGTTCCCACTTACTGACCCATAGTTTGTAAGTGTTCAAAGTTACCAAGCATTCAAAAAGGGGATTTACAATCAGTCCTTAAAGTTGCAGCTGTCACAGTATCCCACACAATTGCCATTTGCAACCTTTACAGCTTGCTTCCAAACCCCGCAAAATCAGTAGGAAGTCGCTAATTGTGGGTCACGTGATGTTGAACTTAACGACTAATCCAGAATTGAGGAATTGTCATTGTAAGTTTGGTACAGTTACATGAAGTTTCACTTTAAAACCGCTTAGTGACTGATTTCCAGTAGAATTCCAATTGCAATCAGTAAGCGTGATCTACCTATACTCTATATTTAATGCTGTAGCATAAAAATCAGAAAAGTTTCATTCAATCTCAATGGAACACATTTTGAATGAAAAAAGTGATCAGTTCATCATCCAAAAAAGGGAAAATTAAATAAAGAAATATACCATGCCTCACCAAAAATGCTGTAATGAACCTCATGTATTACACACACACACACCACAAGTCTTCCTTGGGATAAGCACATGTAGGGGTAATTTTTCAGCTAGTTCTCTTGACAATAAGCATGTAGCTACATGCTTAGGACAGCAATGAGAAGTTTGTGAAATTAACGAAGGCAGAGAGGAAAAATTACATCACATCTCAAATAGTGCAAATAAAAGCAGACCAACAAAATTCAAGCAAGCAAAACCTATTTCCTAAAAGAAGAAATGATTCATTAAAAATGTGTGATTTGAGGTCCTGGAACAAGGAGGGCTCAGATACCTTTGTTTCTATCTAGCAAAGTATGGAGCTGGAATAAAATCAGATCAAAACTATTCCAGTAGTAGCACTTTAACCTAACTGTTGACAGATGGAGAATGGGAGCAACCTGAATGCTCTCTTTTTGTGTCAGCACAATAAAAATGTCTGACTAGTCCATGAAGGATGGAGATGAAAGCTCAAGTAGCCATTATAAGCTGCGCCTTAGCTCAAGCAATAACTCATCCCCAGGATATTATGAAAATGGTTTGATCACCATGGATTGCATTTTTCCCTCTCTGCTGAAATTATAGCTTATCAGCAGTGCAGAAATAAAGCAAGCAACTCCCAGCCTCTTGCATTCTCCTTTTCACATTCACTTCCTGATGGTTAAGAATTTAATAAAATGTAACATTTCATTTAACTAGTCCATGTGGTTCTTGAAAGCTGTGCCATGATCTACAGAATGGAAGTTCAAAATGGCCTGCAAATGCAAAGTTCCTCCTTCACTGCCTATTGGCCAAGTGTTACTTATGGATCATAGTGCAAATAAAATTTAAGAAATGACATTGATATTTTTTTTAAAAAAATCTGATGGTAACATTATATGCACATTTGGTGTCCTTTCTAAATCTCTTATTTTTAACAAAACAAAATACAGGCAGGTAGTTATGTAAATAGTGAAATAAACTTGTGATTTCTATAGTATGTAAAGTCTCTGGAAAGATTCATTCAATGGTTTCAAATGTAGTATCATCAATAGGCTAATGACATCCAACTGAAAATTGTTACCCTGGGCTAAAGAGAAGATGATGTTGATTTTTTCCCCAGTGCCTGGATCCTGTCAGTTTTGATAGGAGAGAAGATCAAAATGGAATCTTGAAAAGATGAAATTTCTACAAATGCACCAAGGTCTTCTATCACCACCAAAAGTTACTCATGTATGGGTAAACAGGGAGCAAGTTTCTGACATGAGCATCCTTCTGGCTTCTGTTGGATCAGCAGGTACAAATGTGGTCAGAGAGGCGTATGCCCAACTCATGAGTATGCCTGTTCTGGCCTCAACTGTGATCAGAGGACTTGGAGGTGTGACCAACAGCAACTCATGCTCTTATTATTAGCCATCTAGACTACTGAAATGCCCTCTACTTGAGGCTGCCCTTAATTAATATTTAGAAACTGCAGTTGGTTCAAAATGTAGCATTTGGGAGTGCATACCATTAGTATTGTGGACCCTGCATTGGTTGTCATTTGGTTTCAAGATCCAATTTAAGGTGCTGATTTTGACCAATCAAATTCTTTTCTTTTGTGGAAACTTTCTTCATGGAAACATTCAGGACCTTCTCTGGCCAACTTCTACTCACTAATTTAATCAAGCAGGAGAAACATCTGCACATCCCACATTTTCAAATTATTTGTGGGGCTGAAGCAAAGGGAAATTACTTTGTTTTACCTCCTTATGGAGATCAAGGTGAAATAAACTTGTGATTTTTGTTCTATTCACTGCAAAATATAGGTGGATGCTTCAGAAATATAGTAGTTCAGTTAATACAAATGAGTGTGAAGGTTTTTGATCATGATTCAAAGTATATTGCCTTTTGAAATTTGACTAATAACTGTTTCACAAAACACTTCAATCTCATTATAATCCCGATTTACTATGATCATAGCAGAATTTAATAATTCTCTTGCAGTCCCGATGAACAATAATTCCTAAAAAAAAATCTTTCATGAAGACCTCAGAATCTTTTTTTTAATAGTTTTCTAGACTTTTGTGGTTGCAAAAAGGAAGTTTACATCATATTCTAGTGTTTGAGGAAGAATTATGTTGTTAGAAATATAATCCTACGTGTGTCAAAATTAAACTTTTCATGAGTTCAATAGAATTGTTTTCCTGCTTTAAATCAAATGTTATAAAGTGCTATAAACCTTTGCCTCCCCAGAACACTTAATCACACACAGAGAAATGATAAATCTAGTCATATATAAAACAATTTGAATGGGCTGTTTCACACCATGCTGCACTCAAATTATTATGGCTTGTGAAAATGTATTTGCACACAAGACCAACCTACAAATAAAGTTTGTGACATACATGGACCTAGTCATGATTACTTCATAGCTCAGAAGAATGGATAAAACATGGATACAATTACCTATGTACCTAGAACAGGAGTGTCAAACTCATGTTGTCATGACTTTTTTCCCCTTCATTGAACTGGGCATGGGTTAGGGTTAGGGTTATTACGAGATTCTTCAAGAAGTCACATATTTTTCTCAAGCTCACATGAAATGAGCTAGAAAGAGTACAGAGTGGAGCAACAAAGATGACTAGGGGACTGGAGGCTAAAACAAATGAACAGTTGCAGGAACTGGATATGTCTAGTTTAATGAAAAGAAAGACTGGGGGAGACATGGTAGCTGTGTTCCAATATTTCAGGGGCTGCCACAAAGTGGGAGTCAAAGCACCTGAAGGCAGGACAAGAAGCAATGGGTGGAAACTAATCAAGGGAGAAGCAACCTAGAGCTGAGGAGAAATTTGACAGTAGAACCACTTGCCTCCAGAAGTTGTGAATGCTCCAACACTGGAGGTTTTTAAGAAGAGATTGAACAACCATTTGTCTGAAACGATATAGAATTTCCTATTTAGGGGATTGGATTAGAAGACTTCCAAGGTCCCTTCCAACACTGTTATTCTGTTAAATCTTGAGGGGTGGGGAATAAAGTTGATTTAATTAGTAACAGAGAGGTGCTGTTCTTGAATTTACCAAAGTCTGAAACATTTGCCTTGAACAAACCAAGTGCAGCCTTACATTTTTAACACTAGCATTAGATTCCCTTTGCTATATAGCACATGGGGTAACACTCTCATACATGCATATTACAAACACAATACAGATAGTCCTTGTTTAGCAAGTCCTTCTGATAATGATTTGCAAATATGATAGCAATAAACATATTTTTTTTAAAAAAATAATTTTCTGACCAAAGCACATATTACAATGACAAAATTGTAATATGTGCTTTGGTCAGTCAATGACTAATCAGGATGAAACTGATTAAGATCGGATCAGTTTCAGGCAGCTGGGAGCCTGCTGGAGGGTTCTCATCAACTAATTAAGGTCATGGAGCTGAGCTGTTAATTTGTGGTCAGCACGTTTTAGAGATGGGATAGGCAACAGAGAAAAGCAGTTCAGGCAGCAACAGCTTGTTTAAGCCATCTGTCTGACCTGCAAGGAGACAAAAATCAGGGAGAAATCAGTTAGCAACAGAAAACTGTTGGAGAGATTTTAACCTGAATGAGAAAGCAGCCAGCAGCAAACTTAGCAACATCTTTCTGTCATGTGGTTCACCTAGCAACTGTTGATGGAACCAATTTCAGTCACTAAATGAACCCTACCTGTATATGCCATATACAATCAATCAATCAGACTAGAGCTGGAAGGGATCTTGGGGGGATCTTCTAGTCCAACCTCCTGCTCAAGCAGGAGACCTATACAGGACCTGACTGTCCAGTCTCTTTTTAAAAACCTCCAGAATTGAAGCACACACACAACTTCTGAAGGCAAGCTGTTGCCTTGGTTAATTGTTTTCGCTGTTTCTCCTTAATTCCAGGTTGCCTCTCTCCTTGATTAGTTGATATACTATAAATGCAACATAGAATAAAAATAAACCGAGAGCTATCAGTATTACACAAAATAGTATTAGCACATACAAAAACCCAACAGATTAAGAATGCATTAAATGCAGCAGACTCTAAAATGCAGATGAAAATAGAACTCTCTTTGCTTGTCGTGAAAAGGACCATAGGAGAAGTGGCAAGCAAACTTCCCTGGAGAGGTGTTATAATGGTCACAGCTATTGAAAAGATCTTTTCTCTTCCATTCACTTGCCTTTGCTCATGAGGTAGGAAATCTGTAAAGGACCTCAGATTAAGATATATGTGGTCTGCATGGTTGCAATATAGGTGGGAAAAAGTTCCTTTAGATACTCTGCTATGCCTTTCCTACTTACCAAATAAAAGTCTTTCAAAGCTGGATTACAATGTTAATAGGCAGTCCAAGATAATTCTTCACGCTGGGTGAGGAATTCTGGGAATTTTTGTATTTTTTGTATTTGTATTTATTAGACATTTATAGGCCGCCCTTTTCCCTGAGGGGACTCAGGGCGGCTTACAGTCAAAAAGGAAAGGGAGTGTAGGACAATACAAAAAGAAATGTGCACAAAAGTAAATTAAATAGTAAAACTCAACATTCACTCAACATTCGGGAGGGGCAAAAGTAAACTTATCCCCAGGCCTGACGGGCTAGCCAGTTCTTGAGGGCTGTGCGGAAGGCCTGGACGGTGGTGAGGGTACGAATCTCCACAGGGAGATTGTTCCATAGTGTCGGAGCCGCAACAGAGAAGGCTCTCCTCCGAGTAGTCGCCAGTCGGCACTGACTGGCGGATGGAATACGGAGGAGGCCAACTCTATGCGATCTGATGGGACGCAGGGAGGTAATTGGCAGAAGGCGGTCTCTCAAATAGCCAGATCCACTACCATGGAGCGCTTTATAGGTGGTGAGTAGAACCTTGAAGTGCACCCGGAGATCGACAGGTAGCCAGTGCAGCTCACGGAGGATCGGTGTTATGTGGGCGAACCGTGGTGCGCCCACAATCACTCGCGCGGGCCGCATTCTGGACTAGCTGAAGTCTCCGGATGCTCTTCAAGGGCAGCCCCATGTAGAGCACATTACAGTATTCCAGCCTGGAGATCACAAGGGCTCGAGTGACTGTTGTGAGGGCCTCCCGATTCAGGTAGGGCCGCAACTGGCGCACCAGGCGAACCTGGGCAAATGCCCCCTGGTCACAGCTGAGAGATGGTGGTCAAAAGTCAGCTGTGGGTCCAGGAGGACTCCCAAGTTGCGGGCCCTTTCTGAGGGGTGTAAGTTTTGTCCCCCCAGCCTGAGTGATGGTATGTTGGTCAAATTTTTGGGAGGGAAACACAACAGCCACTCGGTCTTGTCTGGGTTGAGTATCAGCTTGTTTGCTCTCATCCAGTCTTTAACGGCTTCTAGACCCCGGTTCAATCACGTCCACCGCTTCATTGAGTTGGCACGGGGCGGACAGATACAACTGTGTATCGTCCGCATATTGGTGGTATTTTATCCCGTGCCTTCGGATGATCTCGCCCAGCGGTTTCATGTAAATGTTAAATAGTAGGGGGGATAAGACTGACCCCTGTGGCACCCCATAAGTTAGGGGCCTCAGGGACGATCTCTGCCCCCCCACCAACACCGACTGCGACCTGTCCGAGAGATAGGAGGAGAACCACTGCAAAACAGTGCCGCCCACCCCTATCTCCCGCAGTCGTCGCAGAAGGATACCATGGTCGATGGTATCGAAAGCCGCTGAGAGGTCCAGGAGAACTAGGATGGAAGCATGGCCTCCATCCCTAGCTCTCCAGAGATCATCGGTCAATGCGACCAAAGCGGTTTCTGTGCTGTAACCGGGTCTGAAGCCAGACTGGAAGGGGTCAAGATAGTTAGCTTCCTCCAAGGTACGCTGAAGCTGGAGAGCCACCACCTTCTCAACAACCTTCCCTACAAAGGGGAGGTTGGAGACTGGACGATAGTTATTAAGAACAGCTGGATCCAAGGACGGTTTCTTCAGGAGGGGTCTTACCACCGCTGTCTTGAGCGCGGTGGGAAAGTACCCCTCCCGAAGAGAGGCGGTCACAACCGCCTGGATCCAGCCTCGTGTCACCTCACTGCTGTTGGCAACCAGCCAGGAGGGACACGGGTCCAGTATGCAGGTGGAGGCACTCACAGCTCGCATAGCCTTGTCCACATCCCCAGAGGCAACTTCCTGAAACTCAACCCAGAGATGGTTTGCCAAGTCTTCTCCTTGTGTCTCGGCTGGATCTACTGGGGTGGAGTCCAGGTCCGCTCGAAACCGGGCAACTTTGTCCGCCAAGAATTGGACATACTCCTCAGCCTTACCCTGTAGGGAGTCCCCCGTCTCCCTCCTATTTAGGAGGGAGCGGGTTATCCTAAACAGGGTGGCTGGGCGGGACTCGGCGGACGCTACCAAGGAGGCAATATATGTTCTTTTTGCTGTTCTTAAAGTCCGAATATACTCCTTGGTGCATGCTGTTAAAAGTGCCCGTTTCGATTCGGACCTATCGGACCTCCACGAGTGTTCTAGGCGTCTCCTCCGGCGCTTTACCTCCCGGAGCTCCTCAGTAAACCAAGGAGGCCTCCGGGGGCCGCTGACCTGGAGGGGCCGTAGCGGCGCAATCCGGTCTAGAGACTCCGAAGCTGCCGAGTGCCAGGCAGCGACGAGGGTCTCCGCCGAACTGTGGGCGAGGGTATCAGGAATAACCCCAAGCTCCGTCTGGAACCTAACAGGATCCATCAGTCACTTGGGGCGGAACCAGCTGATCGGTTCCTCCTCCCTACGGTGGGGGTTTGGCCTCCGGAAGTCTAGCCTCAGTAGGTAGTGGTCTGACCACAACAGGGGTATGATCTCATTACCCCTCAGACCAAGATCGTAACTCCACTGCTCCGAGAGGAATACGAGGTCGAGCGTGTGACCCGCTGAGTGAGTTGGGCCTCGGATTACTTGAGTCAAGCCCATGGCTGTCATGGAAGCCATGAACTCCTGCGCTCCATCAGAGTGTTCACCGAGCGAAGGCAAGTTGAAGTCCCCCAGAACTATAAGTCTAGGGAACTCAACTGCTAGCTCGGCTACTGACTCGAGGAGCGAGGGGAGGGCTGCTGCAATGCAGTTGGGAGGCAGGTATGTAAGCAGCAGACCCACTTGACCCTTGAGGTCCAGCTTCACCAGCAGGGACTCACACCTGACAAGCTCCGGAGCAGGGATCCTACGAGGTACTAAAGACTCCCGGACTACAATAGCCACACCGCCACCCCTTCCCTGGGCTCTCGGCTGGTGTAGCACCTGAAATCCGGCTGGGCACATCTCAATGAGGGGGACTCCTCCCTCCGTGCCCAGCCATGTCTCAGTAATACATGCCAGGTCTGCGCCCTCATCAGTTATCAAGTCCCGGATGAGGGGGGCCTTATGAACGACAGACCTGGCATTTAGCGACAGCAGCCTGAGACCAGGGTCCTGAATACTCGCGCCATCTGACCTTGGAGTGGGACTCCTAGGGCCGGAAGGAGGGATCTCTATAACACAGCGAGCCCTCCTTCCCCGATGATGGCCTGCCCTAAAGTCCCCGCCATATCTGCCTCTCCCTGTTATGACCGCAATGCTCCGACCCTCTCCCGTGGATATAGCCCCCCCAACCACCCCGGTGGCCCCCGCATACCCCGCCAGGTCCTCCGAATCACTCATACCCAAGCTCTCACACAAACAGTCCTCACTAAAAAAGTTAAAAACACCAATACAACTATATAATAATAAAAAGTGAGATCATTCATATCATCTCAAACAATCCCATGCACTCAACATACCGATTAAAAGAAATATAGGAAAAAGTTGCGCAGTTCATAATAGTCCAAAGGTGCCTTCCACCTCTCCTGAGGAGGATAGCACCTTAATGGGAGCTCCGCTAAGGAGACCAATATCGTCCAAGGGAGGGGAGGATGGGGGACAAGGTGGATCTGGGCAGCAGCTGTAACAGGGGGAGTCAAGGGGCTAACCATAGTGGAGAAAGTCTGATGGTTAAGTTCAATTCCAGCCATCCCCTTGATGTTATTTCCAGGTTAAGTCCTAGGGTGGGGAAAGAATATCTGTCTCTGATGGAAAAAGACAGGGGGGAGATGTTCTAATCACCAATCACACTCTCCTTCAATTCCGTCCCCTCGAGCAGTTTCCTCCCTCACCAGTTCTCTTCTTTTGGTTACAGCGTGAAGGCAGAGTAGGTCTAAATATCAGCAGCAGCAGCGAGAGCCGGAAGGCCAATCATGATGGTCAAAGGCCCAATATGCAGAAGTCAGTTCACAACAAGAGTCGTACCAATCGTACCAGCCCCCTTAGTAGTCTAAGCCCAAGGTTGAAAAAAGCTTCATCCAAGGTGGAAGGAGGGGGGGGTGCCCCATTCAGCAGCTGGGCCCTGGCGTTCTCAAAGGGGCCTCAGCAAACCAGAGAGTTATCGGGCCAACAGCGACATAATGATGGTTATGGTAGTCGGGGCGGTAATCGTAGTTAAGTCAGGCTCCCCCCAAAAGCAGCTGGGCCGTACGGTCTTCCAAGCCGCTAAGCCGCTAAGCCGCGGCGGTCTCACAGCCAGCGGGCCAGCGAGCCAACAGACAACAGTGGTCGCGGCAGCCAGCAATAATTGGGGGAAGATCAGGACTCCCCTAGCAGCTCGGCCGCAGAGTCTTGTAACAGCTGAGCCGCGGCATTCTCAAGCGGCAGCCAGCAATAATCGGGGGAAGATCAGGACTCCCCTAGCAGCTCGGCCGCAGAGTCTTATAACAGCTGAGCCACGGCGTTCTCGAGCCGCGGCGTTCTCGAGCCGGCGTCGGCAAGCCAGCGGCACAGCGTTGGTTGCGGCCGCGGCGGTCAGGCAGCAGACACGGGGGGTCGGGTTTCTCAAGCCAGCTGGGCCGCGGCGCTGAGCGGCGTCAGCGGTGTCGGCGTCTTTCAGAAGCGGCAGCCTTGGGGAGTAAAAACTCGCCAGTCCACTGCCAGCTCCAGGACCGCAAAAAGTTCACTCTACCTTAGCCTCTCTCGGCTCAGTTCCAGAGCTCGATTTCTCCTCTCTACTGGTTGTTTCTCCTGTACGGAGCCGGAGCGGTGAGCTCGGCAGACATGTTCCTCACACATGCGCACTTCAGATGAATTGAAATCCACACACCCTAAAGTCATCAAGTTTGAAAAACTCTGATCTTAATAATCTCAGCTGTAAAAGGAAGACTCTCAAGTCTCTGTGAAAGAAAACATATCAAACTAAGTCCCATCTAATGTAGATTTTTTTACCTTATAGAAGTAAACAAGTCAATCTATCTTCATTTTAAAATTATATGCTCTTTTGAATTGTTTTGTACATATTTTTCAAAGAACAAAGGCAGTGAGGGGTCCTTGGTGCTCTCTGAACTGATTGTTTTCTTGAAGATGTTTCATTGACAAAAACGAAGTAACATCACCAGTGCTTGACCATCACTGGGCTTTCTTCTTCTTTTCTTTGAAGACATTTTGCTTCTCATCCAAGACGCTTCTTCAGCTCTGATGGACAGTGGGGAATGGAAGGATTTATATTCCTTGCAGACAGCTGGTCATTTGCATCCTTTAGAAGGTCATTGAAGTTGAAGAAACTTATTGGATGAGAAATGAAATGTCTTCAAAGAAAAAACAAGGAAGTTTCCTCCTGAAAAAGCACCTTTAGGACAACCACTTGGATGACTGAGAATCTCTTTTAGCTATACAATTTGGAATGAACACCCTTGGAATGCTGCGGAAGTAGGAATGGATTTCCAGAGGGGAAAAATTACAGACTACAGGAACTATTAGCATTACTCAGGTGACCCTGAGGACACAGATAAACCTCCAAATGCTTCAATGACCCTCTAAAAGGATGCAAATTACCAGCTGTCTACAAATCCTTTCATTCCCTACCATCCAGTCAGAGCTGAAAAAGCTTCTTGGATGAGAAGTGAAATGTCTTCAAAGAAAAAACAAAGTCCAGTTGCCTCCTGGAAAAGAATCTTTGGGATCACCAGTGCTAGCAGAAAATACCAAGGATCCTTCATTCTAACCTTGAGTTACAAATATTCTCCTTTATTGAAACAAAGGCAATCTCTGCATTCAAGCAGCAGATTTAAGTGGAAGCCCTTTCTGAGGCCTGACAGTTGTTTTTGATGATCAGGTGATAAAGTTAACCACTTTTTTCAGTGCCATTGTAACTTTGAACAGTCGCCAAACAAATGGTTGTAAGTCAAGAACTATCTGTGTGCAATTTGCAATACTAAGATTTAAAGAAGTGACATTTATTGCCCATGCTTTAATCTTTGCAAAAATACTTGATGTTTTGCAGAATCATTTCCTCATTTTCTCTGGTGATGGTGGCATCATCAAAATACCACTGATTAGGGTAGATTGGAGGGGGTGATACTGAAATATAATTTTATCTTATGTTACTTGTCTATATATTAAATTATTGCATTTTACTCCAATTTTACTTTAAATTATTTTATAGTTTTTTTTAATAATTTGTCTTTGGGATTCTGTGTTTTGATATGGATTATGGGCTAATCACTAAACTAAACTAAACCAAACACTGGTGTCTAGGAACTATCTTTTTTTTTAATTTGGTGTCTGTGTAGCACAACAGTCATTGCAGTCAGCTACAGTTTATGGCTTACAGTGATGTGCAAGCACACTAGCTTATTTAATACACTATGCTAAAAAAAAACATGGCTGAAGGCAGGGGATTACAACTTTTTCCTGCCAAAGAGCACATTCTCTTAAGGATAACTTACTTGGAATGCATAGCTGGCAAACTGGAAGCAACCATTAGATATAGCCAGACCAAAGTAAATGGAGATATACCGTCCTTTCTTGCTGACTTACTTTTCTCCGCTTTCTAACAGCTACTTATTTTACTTCCTCCCTCCCCGGGCTACAGAGAAGGACAGAGAGTTCTTATCAACAATCTGAACCTCTTTTCTGCCTGGAGAGAGAGAGGGGAGTATTAAAAAGTAGGCTGAGAGTCTTACGCACTCTGAATAAAATAATGTAGACATTGTCCACCCACAGCTTAGAGTAATGTAGGAAAGTACTGAAATTGATTTAATAAGCTTCACGGGGTCTCCTCAACAGTTTCTTGGACCACTGAGTTCAACACAACCCATCATACCACACTGACAAAGGGTTCATCATTTCAGTAGTTTTTACTATTTCACAGATTCCCTCATCATAGGTGCAAATATCAAACCTCTTGTGGCTTGGGGAACAAATGCCTTGCAATTACTTCTAAGCACTTTACTGAAATGAAATTTGGACTCCAACTGCAATCTTCAGTGTGGTTACTAGCAAGGAAGCCCTGGGGAGATCCAGGAAACAAATGTATGAGCTATGCAAAATCTAGACATTGGCTCTGAGTGCTGTTATTTTAATGTCCCAGTCGAGAAATCACAAAAATGTAAACTGCTTCACATACAAAACGTGTCAAATTAAGAGAATGATAGAGAGAGAGAGAGAGCTAGAGGAAGGAAGAAACAAACAACCCCTAAACCAAAATTAAGACACAGCTGTCATCAAACAACCAGATCCAAATTCAATCAGCTATCCTGTTGTACTGCTTGCCATAGCCTGATCAGTCAAAGCAAGAAACTGACAGTTATGTGGCACTGAATGGGGCAGAAGAATAACACGCCATCGACTTATGAAATCACAGTTTAGTCAAAGTACCATCTTGGAAAGGGAAAATCAGGAGAGACCTCTGGGAATGCCCTGGCAACCATTTCTGCCTTTCTTTGGATCAATTTGACACGTCCTTTTTACAAGCCAAGTCAGATCTATATGTAAAAATATATGTGAATACTGTAATGAAGATATAGATCATTAAGCTTTTTACTGGCCTGGTTTCTTCTTCTTGGCTGTGAATAGTCTTCATATCAGCCTTGTGCCAAATATTTCTCCTGCTTTTTTTTGTTACAATTGCATTCAAGCCTTTGAGTGCAACCTGATTTGCTTTTAATCTGATGCAAAAGAAACTGCCTTTGAGTGGTTTCTTCAAAGGAGAAGACAGTTTCAGTAAAATGCTCAGTTCTTGAGCTTGTCTAAGGTATGTGGTTGTTAAGAAGGATGGGGTGGGATCCTACAATATCTGTCCAGCAAGACACAGCCTCTCTGGATCTGCAGAATTCCCATCAACTCAAGAAGGACATGAGGAAACCCATCCCACTAAATATTTCAGTATAAAAGTGCAGGTAAATTGAGAGTCCTCAGAAGAACCCAATTATCTCAACGTATTCTGAAGTTAAAGTGAAAGAAATTATTAAACCTCTTGAACTGATGCTGCAGCTGCAGAACAGTTTTTGTGAAGTACCATGTTTCCCCAAAAATAAGACAGGGTCTTATATTCTTTTGAAACCCCCCAATAAGCACTTTGCCTTATTTTGGGGGAGGTCTTATTATTTTGGGGGTGCAGGATGTGGAGAGCATGGTCATCTCATGGCTGCTGCTGCGTTGCAATATTTTCAGGGAGGGCTTATTTTCAAGGGAGGGCTTATTTTAGTGCATGCGTTCAGAAGCCCGATTGGGCTTATTATCCAGGGAGGTCTTGTTTTGGGGAAAACAGGGTATTACCATGAGTACACACAGAGAGTCCTTCCAGGTATGTGAAAGCAGTTCAGCCTAGGCAATTGTGGCCAATCACAAGGAGCCATTTTGGTTTATTAGTTCTAGCCCCAGGCCAGAAAGTGGGAGATTATGAGTTCTAGTCCACCTTAGCCATGAAAACCAGTTGAGCCAATTTTTCTCTCTCTCAACCCAACTCACCTGATGGGTGAGTTTGGAGAAATTAAGAGGAGGAAGAAGTGTTGAATATGTTTGTTACCTTGTTTGTAAAAATAAAAATAAAATAATAAAGCAACATTCTGATACTCTGTGTCCTCAATAATGATCAGTCATCATCATCATAAGCTGTGGTGGTACAATGATTAGAGTGCAGTACTGCAGGCTACTTCTGCTGACTGATGTCTGTCTGCAGTTCATATCTCACCAGGCTCAAGGTTGACTCAGCCTTCCATCCTTCTAAGGACCCAAATTGGGGGCAATATGCTGACTCTAAACCGCTTAGAGAGGGCTGTAAAGCAGTATATAAGTCTAAGTGCTGTTGCTATCATCATCTCTTATCAAAATGCACACATTGGGTTTTACATCTTAGAGCATCATCCCCAAAAGAAGCTCATTAGAGATCCAGATGTGCCTCCGTTTGAAGAAAAACAACTGCAGTAGCTGTTCTTTCCTTCTTTATTTTACTATTCATGGGAGGAAGGTTGAGGGCCTTTGGCTTTGACTAATCAGATTTAGGATGAAGTTACCATTCACATAGGGTTGGTACTGTCATGCATAGCTCCAAGGATTTAGCAATTTGCAAAGACTAAAGCTGAGAGTGACATCTATTATTTTTGTTAGAGGTTACTAAACAGCTATGCCCTGGGTCAAAAACATGGGTTATGTGTTATACTTTTTGGGCTCTGCTCACCATCACTCCTCTGAGCGCCTTTTTTATGTTACAGGAAAGGAACAGGCTGTACAAGGATGGAATGCTTCTTTTTATGCTTTCCAAATAATGTGGAAAAAGGAAATATTAGCATCATCTTCCCATCGGGCCCAGCCCAAGATATTTTACTGCTTGAGGCCATACAGCAAATGGTACACACAGATATGCACACGTGCACATACTCACACATACATCAAAGCTGGCCAAGTTCTCTTGGCAGTAGAGAAGAAACTCCCCAAAGTATTCAACCTCTTTGTTATTTATGATATAAAAGAAGCTATGTGCTATGCTTTCGACCCATTCTCAACAGTTGCGGGAAACAAAAGCACACACACACACACCGAGCAGCTTGGTCACAATTATTTATTGTATTTTGGTAAAGATTCAATATCATTTAAATGAAAATTAACTTGAAACCCACGATTGACTTAGAATCATATGTGTGATGCCCCTGAATAGATTTTGTAGATTTGTAGATTTTATTAATATTTGTAGGCCGCCCTTTTCCCTGAGGGGACTCAGGGCGGCTCACATAAAATCGGGGAAGGGGAATACAGACATTAAGATAAGACATATAATAAAATAGTAAACAACATACATTCATCATTCGGGAGGGGAACTATCCTTGCCCCCAGGCCTGACGGGCGAGCCAGTTCTTCAAGGCTGTGCGGAAGGCCTGGACGGTGGCGAGGGTGCGAATCTCTACGGGGAGCTCGTTCCAAAGGGTCGGGGCTACTACTGAGAAGGCCCTCCTCCTTGTAGTTGCCAGCCGACACTGGCTGGCCGATGGTATACGGAGGAGGCCTAATCTATGTGATCTTATTGGTCGCAGGGATGTAATTGGCAGAAGGCGGTCTCTCAAGTATCCAGATCCACTGCCATGTAGGGCTTTATGGGTGACTAATAGCACCTTGAAGCGCATCCGGAGATCGACAGGTAGCCAGCGCAGCTCGCGGAGGATAGGTGTTATGCGGGTGAACCGAGGTGCACCCACAATCACTCGCGCGGCCGCATTCTGTACTAGCTGAAGTCACCGGATGCTCTTCAAGGGCAGCCCCATGTAGAGCACGTTGCAGTATTCCAGCCTAGAGGTCACAAGGGCCCGGGTGACTGTTGTGAGAGCCTCCCGATTCAGGTAGGGTCGCAACTGGCGCACCAGGCGAACCTGGGCGAATGCCCCCCTGGTCACAGCCATTAAATGGTGGTCAAACGATAGCTGTGAGTCCAGGAGGACTCCCAAGTTGCGAACCCTCTCTGAGGGGTGTAGAATTTGACCCCCCAGCCTGAGTGATGGAATATTGGTCGAATCTCTGGGAGGGAAACACAACAGCCACTCGGTCTTTTCTGGGTTGAGCACGAGCTTGTTAACCCTCATCCAGTCCATAACAGCTTCGAGGCCGCGGTTCATCACGTCTGCCGCTTCATTGAGTTGGCACGGGGCAGACAGATACAGTTGAGTATCGTCCGCATATTGATGGTATCTAATCCCGTGCCTGCGAATGATCTCACCCAGCGGTTTCATGTAGATGTTGAATAGTAGGGGGGATAAGACCGAGCCCTGAGGCACCCCATAAGTTAGGGGCCTAGGGGACGATCTCTGCCCCCCCACTAACACCGACTGCGACCTGTCCGAGAGGTAGGAGGAGAACCACCGCAACACGGCGCCTCCCACTCCCACCTCCCGCAGTCGTCGCAGAAGGATACCATGGTCGATGGTATCGAAAGCCGCTGAGAAGTCGAGGAGAACCAGGATGGAGGAATGTCCTCCATCTCTGGCCCTCCAGAGATCATCGGTCAATGCGACCAAAGCGGTTTCTGTGCTGTAACCGGGTCTGAAGCCTGACTGGAAGGGGTCTAGATAGTTTGCTTCCTCCAAGGACCGCTGGAGCTGGAAGGCCACCACCTTCTCAACAACCTTCCCCAGAAAGGGGAGGTTGGAGACTGGACGATAATTATTAAGGATAGCTGGATCCAAAGATGGCTTCTTCAGGAGGGGTCTCACCACCGCCGCTTTCAGTGCGGCGGGGAAGTTCCCCTCCCGAAGTGAGGCGGTGACAACCGCCTGGATCCAGCCTCGTGTCACCTCACTGCAGTTAGTAACTAACCATGAGGGACACGGATCCAGTACACAGGTGGAGGTACTTACAGCCCTCATGGCCTTGTCCACATCCCCGGGGGTAACGTCTTGAAACTCAACCCAGAGTTGTTCAAATTGATCCTCCTGTGCCTCGGCTGGAGCTGCAGGGGTGGAGTCCAAGTCCGACCGAAACCGAGCAATTTTGTCCGCTAAGAATTGGGCATACTCTTCGGCTCTGCCCTGCAATAGTGCCAGTCTTCTGCACTAAGTAGTAAGAGAGGGAGTGACATGGGCTGCTGAAAGTTAATATTGAAAAAAAAGCATCACAAAATCCCTAAAAGTGATTTCTGCTCCTGTTTATCCTTTTCTCTCTCTCTATCTTGGCAATACTTCCAGGACCAGGTTCTACTCTGGCAGAAAAGTATGAGCTGCATTCCAAATGCATTGAAGATCAACTGCCCATCAGAACCCATCACGCCAAGATCATAAATCTTTCTACTTTGCAGAAAGAATAATTTAGCTCCTACTTAACAGGCAGTTGCCTTCCCTATGATTCCTCTGCCTAAAAGTGGACCTGGAGCAACCTCTTCCTTTGGCTGCATTCCTCCCCCCTGCTTACTCATCAGCCACCTAGCTAGAGAGCTCTGAATCTTCCTTAAGGCCCTCTTGGGACTCCATTTCCAAGGCAGTCTGAGACATCCAACAGCCTCTCCGCCCCAATGCCATGTTCAGACCTCCCTAGCTATATCGCTTCCTTTGTGATGTGCACATTGCAATTACGTGAAGCACGCTGACCTTTCTGCAGTGGGGAAATAAGCTTATAAATATTGCACACAGACCAATAAGACTAGAATGAAGCAATTAGAGGAAGCAGCACATCTCACATATGTTATCATGTGGCAAGGCCAGCGCTTATTAGCATAATAACAGTATGTTCAGCTAGCGATGGCATTCAAAGAAAGGAAAATGTGTTAACAGAGGCTAGCTAGCCAGACAACAGTTGGCTTTGGTAATTAGCAAAAGCATGGCCATTTTGAGAGCTCTTTTGGGGGGCCACGGGGGAATTCCAGGCTCCAGGCCAGCATTGTTGCAATGTGTACTAGTAGCAGCAGGTGAATGCTAATATGTAAAGGGTGATTCCCCCAAAAAACAGAGAATGAAACACCTCTATTTTGCAAGGAAGAATTGCTCCCAGAGAAAATAGATAGAAGGTTTGCCAAGTCAACATTTTGATAGCGTCACAATCTGCATCAGATACCCATCTTTACTTGTGCCTCTATTATTTTTTTACGCAAAGAAAAAAAAAACCTTAGACACCTCCAGCCTGTTTGACTTTTATAATCCCACTTAATCACAGTCTTTTTTGCTTCAATATGCAGACATATTAGACTTTCCCAAGAAATGCTCTTGGCTGTTACGATATGCTTGAGTGAATGCTGCAGTTAGCTTAAGACAACATCTTGAAAAAGACTAACTAGAGTTGAGATAAATAGCCACAACAATTCCAAATGCTTCTATTGGGACCAGATATTAAAGATCAACTACAAATTGGTCAAGATTGCAACATAATAATAGACCAAAATAAAATGGAATCTATCCTGGCTAGGTTGATGAAGCTGATCTTTTTAAATTCTTACTTAAAGTTGTTCGGATTAAAGCAAATATTTGTAAATGCAACATAGATCATTTTCCCACTAACAGCTTAGCCCATGTCTCCTCTTGCTGAGCATTTTCCTTGTGAAGATGACAGGCTGCAATGACAGCCACATGATGTATAAACGCTTCATCTCACATTATGTCATTAGCAAAACCAGGTCATCATCATCATCAATGGATCACAGTGGCCATTCCACACTATGGAAAGAATACACCCCACTGGGCTGTGGGTCAGCCTGTTCTATCATTGCCTCCCTGGAGAATAGAACCTAAGACTCCTCACTGGCAGAGTTTTAACTCTTTGGCCCTTATAAGTTTATCCTGGGGCTGAAATAGCATAGCTGTGAAATGAAGTGCTTAATGCTCCCATTATCACTGTGAAGAGCCCAGAAAATCTGAAAAGCCCAGATAATCTGAAACTCTACATATCTTCATATAGGAATGGAAGAAGGGAGAAATCCTTGGTAGAAGTGCTAATTATGACCCAGCTTCCTTTGTAACAGCAATAGCAATAGCACTTATAAACCACTTCATAGTGCTTTACAGCAAACCCTTGTGCTTTACAGGTGAGAGGAGCTCATCATAGCCAGTAAGAGACATATATAGAGACAGATGCTGATTTTATAATTTTTGTTTGGCTAAACATGCACACATACAGCTAATGGTGCTTAGTAAACACAAAGAAATGTGTTTTAGTATCAGGTCAGCAGAAGCCAATTCCATTTTGACATGATTCATATTGGCATATTCCTATTGACATGACGGCACTATGAGTTTGATGAAACTGAAAGGTGAAACTCTTCATGGACTGAAATAAAAAGTTGACTAGCTTTCACGCAACAGAAAACTAGACACATTCTGTAATCAATAGGTTAAGGGGAAACTAAAGGAAAAAATATTTAGTCAGATTTGTGAAGTGTTCAAGGTCCTCATGTAGAAACCAGGAGGCTGTGAGTTCTTGGACTGCTTGAGGTTTATGGGTGACTTTAGACCAGTCACTCTCTCACCCCAACTCACTCCAAGGATTGTTGTTGTGGAAAAATAGGAGGTAGTAGTACTATATATGTTTGCTGCCTTGAACTAGCATTCTCTCTCTCTCTCTCTCTCTCTCTCTCTCTCTCTCTCTCTCTCTCTCTCCCTCCCTCCCTCCCTCCCTCTCTCTCTCTCTCTCTCTCTCATAATTATGTCCTTAGGAAGGACTTCATAGGTGAACAAAAATGCCAAATCCAGTCTAAATATCTAGCTGACTATGTGATCAACAACAACAATAATAATAATAATAATAATAATAATAATAATAATAATTTTTTTATGATCCATTGGAATTTGTGCAAAAATTATAATATTAAAACAGCAACAAACTGGTGGGAACATCAGCCTGAAAAAGTCACAGAAAATCAGATGGTCAAGATCTTGTGGGATTTCCGTATACAAACCGACAAAGTACTGGCGCATAATACACCAGACATCACACTGGTTGAGAAAAATAAGGTCACAATCATAGACATCGCAATACCAGGTGATAGCAGGGTCGCCGAGAAGGAACATGAAAAAATCGCAAGATACCAGGACTTAAAAATCGAAATTCAACGACTATGGCACAAACCAGCAGTGATAATTCCAGTGGTAATTGGCACACTGGGTGCTATACCAAAAGCACTGGAATTACATTTAAAACAGTTAAAAATTGACAAAATCACCATCAGTCAAATGCAAAAAGCCGCACTGCTTGGATCTGCACGCATATTACGAAAATACGTTACGACGTCCTAGGCCCCTGGGTGGGGCCCGACTAGTAACCAATGCCAAATCCGGCGAAACAACTGGCCGCTGTGATACAATTGAATAATAATAATAATAATAATAATAATAATAATAATAATAATAACTCCGCCGTTGCCGGTCCCAAGCCCGGATGAGAAAGGAGGAGGGTTGGGGTCAGGTTGGCATCTGGTCCCGTAAAAAAACCCCGGCCAACCCATACAATATGGTGAAAAAAACAAATAAGAATTCCATACCGCATCGGTCGTCGCGCGGGTTAACAAGGGCCGCGGCGGATGTTGGGGTCCCTGGACATCCGTCGACAAGTGGGCTACAAGTGGACCAGCCAACAAAACGACAAAAATATAGTGCAGATGAAAACCGTGCCATAATGGCCTGTTACTACAACTCAGAGCCAGAAAAAAGAGGCTATTTAAAGCGAATGTATGAATTATGGAAACAACAATATCCAGATTCAAATGTTAGTGAACAACGACTAGCAGATCAAAGGCGATTTATTATACGGAATAAAGTGTTTAGTGAAGTTGAACATGAGGAAATTCAGGCAAATTGCAAAACCCAAAAAACAATATCACAAGCGGAAATAACTGATACTCAAGACACAACTAAAGACATTATAGTAGAACTCCCAGAAGAAGCTCTCCGGGAGGAAATAACATCACCACCACTAGAACCAGTTATCACTGAACCAACTGATGAACTAACTCAAAAACAAAAAGAATTGAAGGATAAGATCATGGAGCATTTTCTGCTTAATGAGGAAAGGCAACGTTTACCATCACTAAAAACTGTGCCTAAGAAAATTTTGGCCCCTATCATGAAAATGGTTAATGCAGTGTTTTCAACAATTGAACCGGGATCCATCTTGGAAACAAACCAGTTAATGTACAGTGCAGCTGTAATAGTCACTAATGAACTAGGCATTAAAATTAAAGTACCTAGTCACACAACAGAAAAAGCATCAAAGCCAAAGTGGAAAATCCGTTTAGAACAAAAAATCAAAAAATTAAGGGCAGATGCTAGTAACTTAAAGAACATGCATGAGCAACGGCTTAAAAACAACAAAATCATAGATCGGCTAATCAGACGATATAGATTGGATACAAGAAACATCAATGAAGCTGTAGAGATTGTAAAACAGCAGATAACAGCAACAGTTAGAAAAATTGAAAGATATGAGGCACGAATCATCCAATATAAACAAAATCAGCAATTTCGATCAGACCAACGGCGTTTTTATCAAAGTCTTAATGTAAATGGTGACACCAAAAGTGAAAAACCAGAAAAACAGGCCACAGTTGAATTCTGGAAAGAATTGTGGGAAAATGCAAAGGACTACAACAAGGAAGCAAAGTGGATACATGACTTTGAGAAAAGCATTGGCAACAAGCAAATGCAAGTATTAGAAATAACAACTGAGATGGTCAAAAATCGAGTTAAAAAGGTAAAGAATTGGACATCACCTGGAAAGGACCAATTACATGGTTTCTGGCTCAAATATCTGACCAGTTTACATGCAATATTGGCCAGGCAACTGAATGAAATTTTACAAAAGGGCCAAATTGATGAATGGTTGACAACTGGAAAAACATACTTGATTCAGAAAGATGCAACTAAAGGAACAACACCTGAAAACTACAGACCAATAACATGCTTGCCAACAACCTTCAAATTACTCACAGGCATTATTGCAGATAACATGATGGATTATTTGGAAACAAACAACATCTTGCCAGTAGAGCAAAAAGGCAACAAAAGAAGGAGCAGGGGCACCAAAGATCAGCTTCTAATTGATAAAATGATATTAGAAAATTGTAAGAACAGAAAAACGAACTTGAATATGGTCTGGATTGATTACAAAAAGGCATTTGACTCACTGCCACATAGTTGGATCATAAAATGCTTAGAAACAACTGGCATTAGCAAAAATATTACATCCTTTACTGAAAAGGCGATGAAACAATGGAGAACTGAGTTGGCAGTAGGGAATGAGATCTACGGAATAGTTAATATCAAGCGAGGAATTTTCCAGGGTGATTCACTTTCACCTCTTCTCTTCATCATCGCAATGATCCCACTATCAATAATCTTAAAAAAAATGAAATTAGGCTACCAAACAGCCAAAGAAGCTGAAAAAATTTCACATTTACTATATATGGATGATTTGAAACTCTATGGAAAGTCAGAAATAGAAATCCAATCATTGACAAACACAGTCCGAGTATTCAGCACCGATATTTCAATGCAGTTTGGCATGGAAAAATGCGCCACTGTATCCATAAAAAGGGGCAAAATCACTGCATGTGAGGGAATTGAAATGCCCAATGGCCAATTAATTAAATGCAAAGAAAATGAAGCCTACAAATACTTAGGCATTCTGCAGTTGGATAACATCAAGCATGGAGAAGTAAAAACTATTGTCAGGCGAGAGTACACCAACAGAGTTAGGAAAATTTTGAAATCTAAATTGAATGGTGGAAATACAATCAAGGCCATAAATACCTGGGCAATACCAGTTATAAGATACACAGCTGGCATAGTTAACTGGACACAAGCTGATTTGGACCTTTTGGACCGAAAAACCAGGAAACTAATGACAATGCACTACAGTTTACATCCACGCGGTGATACTGATAGACTGTACCTGCCCCGAAAATCAGGTGGCAGAGGATTATTACAAGTGAAGCAAACAGTTGAAGAAGAAAAACATGCACTGGCTGATTATTTAAAAGAAAGTCAAGAACATCTATTAATCCAAGTAAAGAACAAAAATCTACTGAAGGCCCAACAGACGAAACAAGAATACAGAAAAGATGTGATAAAATCAAGAATGGAGAGTTGGCAGAACAAAGCACTGCATGGTCAATTTCTGGAAAAAATAAAAGATAAAGTGGACAGTGAACAAACTTGGTTATGGTTAACAACAGGTACATTAAAGAAAGAAACAGAGTCACTAATCCTGGCTGCGCAAGAACAAGCTATCCGCACAAATGCCATTAAGGCCAAAATCGAAAAATCCTCTGATGATGCCAAATGCAGACTTTGCAAAGAAGCTGATGAAACTGTTGATCACATACTCAGCTGCTGTAAAAAAAATCGCGCAGACTGATTATAAATTGCGGCACAATTCAGTAGCACAAATGATCCATTGGAATTTGTGCAAAAATTATAATATTAAAACAGCAACAAACTGGTGGGAACATCAGCCTGAAAAAGTCACCGAAAATCAGATGGTCAAGATCTTGTGGGATTTCCGTATACAAACCAACAAAATACTGGCGCATAATACACCAGACATCACACTGGTTGAGAAAAATAAGGTCACAATCATAGACATCGCAATACCAGGTGATAGCAGGGTCGCCGAGAAGGAACATGAAAAAATCGCAAGATACCAGGACTTAAAAATCGAAATTCAACGACTATGGCACAAACCAGCAGTGGTAATTCCAGTGGTAATTGGCACACTGGGTGCTATTCCAAAAGCACTGGAATTACATTTAAAACAGTTAAAAATTGACAAAATCACCATCAGTCAAATGCAAAAAGCCGCACTGCTTGGATCTGCACGCATATTACGAAAATACGTTACGACGTCCTAGGCCCCTGGGTGGGGCCCGACTAGTAACCAATGCCAAATCCGGCGAAACAACTGGCCGCTGTGATACAATTGTACAACAACAACAACAATAATAATACAAGCAATGGGATAACTGATTAGCAGCAATTGTGTATTGGAGTATCTCTAAGAAATAAGGTTTGCCTACAAGAGGAATTGTTGGATCCACAAAAATAGACAAAATAATAGAAATTGAAGAAGCTAAAATGTTCTGAGACTTCAGGAATTTAAACAGACAAGGGCCTGCCACATAATACCCAGATTTAACAATTGTCATATGGGAAAGTCAAAAAAAGTGCTAATAATTTGTGTGCTACAAAACTTTAACATACGTAGCAAAGCCATGGATCCTCCAATCAAATAAGGTGATTAAGTCTAACATCCAAATAGCCTAGTTGCATTGTTGTGCCAAAGGACAGGGAAAAACTATGGAAGTCTCTGCCCTTTGATGAACTATTGTTCTCTCCCAGGCCCTTCTTCCCTTGTACTTTCTAAAGCTTCCAAAGATGTGGTCATTTTGACTCTACAAGAAGAAAGAGGATCATTCTGTTCTCATGGAAGCTGAGATTCTTATATTTTAAAACTGGAAAATGTATACACAACAGGCAGAAGTCCTCACATGCTAGCTTTTGGCAACAAGAGACCCCTCTGATTTCCTTGTGTTTCAACATTGCATTTCCTTTATCTTTTTCCTCCCCATCATATCTGGCTCAGTTGCCAATTTTTAGATTTGCTGTCTAGACAGTCTTATCAGGGACAGAAGACTTCCCTCTTCCTGTGGCATCAGATATAAAACTATTTTGCAACAACTATTCAAGTTTGCATGTGGGGTTGGCTGCACAGAACATTCCTAGCCTTGGCCTCCTAATTTAAAAGAGGCCACACTTCAAACAGTCTCTGTAGAGAAGCCCAGGGTGCACTCTAATCCCACGTTATTAGTATATTTAAAATGCTGTTTACGTGGCATAATGATTTGGCTTGAACCCTGAGAGTTTAATTAGAAGACAGGGGAGGGGAGAGTTGTGTTCTTCCATGGAGCTCCATAAAGTACTGGTCGGATAGAGAGGCAGATAAGAAAGGCATATCTGAAGGATGGTCTGAAAAAGGAATAACCTCTGTGGGCTGCAGTATTTCACCCGGGGAGACAGAGCAGCTGGGCAGTTTGGGAAACTCTCATCACATGATGATCTGCAGTGTGGCCAAAGACAGGGATAATTTAAGGGGATTAATTGCTCTGATCCTATTGCTCCTTTTGAAAAAGAAGAAGACTAAGTGAGGATAGGATTTTATTCTACAAATTCTTTCTGACTAACTGGGAGTAATGCAGAAATCCAATTTAAGAGAATGATTTTTTTCAGCCATACAATTATACAGTTCCTTTTTTTTATTTTTACATTTATTTCCTTCAATTGTCAACAATAAGAGGGAGAACAATGTATATTTTGTTAAAAAAAAAAAAGCCCTGCTATTCTTGAGGTCATGCAATTGGCACAGTGTGGTTAGAGCCATGAGGCCTTTGCAGGATCCATAGCAATAGAAAACAGCCTGGAAACGGCTAGAAAAATGGCCCCAAAACAGGCTGTTTTTAGGCCGCTTTGGGGGCATTTTCAGGTTGTTTGGGGGGCATTTTTCAGGCCGTTTTTGGCCTGAAAAAAAACCGGAAAAACAACCAAAAACAGCCAAAAAACAGGCATGCATGCACCGTCAATTGTACAGTTCATGCTAGGGTATTTGACCCTCAGTGTCCATTCTAATGAATATGCATCATATTTCCATCAAAGGATTCAGAAGCCTACCAAAACATTTCTTCCCAGGCCAAGCAAGCTGTGTAACTTAACAGTTCTCTTTTTGGGACACAAAAGTTTTACTACACAGCAGAAGTTACAAAAATTCCATTTGCCAGCAGCAGCAATGTTCACAAATAAAGCAGCACTTGTTGGAGGAGTCCAAGATTCACATGAAAAGGTGTTCCGGGATATGTAAACTGAATCTTCTCCTGTGTTCCACCTGGACCTTTCCCAGGTCCAGCATCTCAAGAAGTTTATTTCTAGTCCTTCTCCAACACTAAACATAAGCACAGTGGGAAGAAAAGTATTAAATGTCCTGGAGTTTAAAATCAGACTTTATCCCTTTTTATTATGGTTGTTGTTGTTGCTATCATTGCCATCATTTGTATGGTTCTCTTTCTCCAGAGGGTACTCAATAATAAAAGAGTACCATATTTTTCAGAGTATAAGATGCACCTTTTTCCTTCAAAAAAGAGGCTGAAAATCTGGGTGTGTCTTATACACTGAATACAGCATTTTTTGCCTCCTGAAACCCTGCTCTCTTCACCAAAATGGATGTGCGTAGCCTTTAGGAGGCTTTCAGAGAGCTCCTGGGGGCTGGGGAGGGCAGAAATGAGTGAAAAACAGGCCATTTTTGCAAAAAAGGCCCATTTTTGCTCATTTTGGGGGGAGCAGGAGCACTCTACAAGCCTCCTAAAGGCTATCCGTGCCCTTTTTTTGAAAAAAAAAAAACCAAAACAGGCTAGTTTTCGTGAAAAATGGGCCGTTTTTGGGGAGGTCTGCAGAGTGCAAAACCTTTTTTTTTTATTTGCTTCTTCAAAATCTTGGTACATCTTATACTCCAGTGCGTCTTATACTCTGAAAAACATTGTAATCAATAATAGTAAATTATAACACTAAATTAATAGTATTCAATAGTAGCAAGAACATTAAAATGAAATCCTCCACAGCTGTGTGGAACAAAAAGAGCCAAGCCAAAAGAACAAAAGCTTGGGTGATGTGTCCTGAACATTTTATGAAATTGAATTACTAAAGATAACAAATACACTTTAAAAAGCAGAGAACTCCAAGGCAGAAATGCAAAAACTAAGAAGTGGTCCCTTTGATATTGGAAGCATTGTCCATCAGCATTCCATAAGTAAACCATCCTACTTGTGCTGTTTGGAAAGACCTCTACATCATTCAGGAACCCATTTATTCTGAAATTCTCTAAGAGTGTAACAATCCCACACCCTTACAGACCTGGTTAGTTGCAACAACCACTTCAAATTTGATTAGAAGATTATCCTTTAGTGACAAATATAAATCCCACCTGCTACTGGGTTATTCCAAATCCAATTTATAGCAAAAACAAGGTTAGCAATAAGAAAGGTCTCATGGCTAAATCCACAGTATATCTTGGAGAGGCAGATATCCATGAATGCAAGAGCCACTGTTCTCAAGTCATCTTCAGCAAAACACCGAAGTATCTAGAAGCATTCCATTTTGCTCTCAAGATTCATTCTTGCAGCTCTATGAGAGACAACATTCACTAGATTAGCAACATACAAATACAACTCTTATTCCCTTTCAACATACAAGTACAACTTATTCTCTTTTACAGGGCGGACTCCAGAGACAATTACTTTTTTACAGGAATACAGAAACTGTACACACAATTTCAACACCCTCAACTCTCCTGTATAAGACCTACCACAACTGCAAAACTGGTCTCTTATGTCTCTAAGGAACAGGCTAGTCTCACTCTCTTGCTACGATTTGGGGTACATGTGATTTCCAATGAAAGGCAAGGGTTTTCAAAAGTCCACTAAAAAGGTCAGTAATGTAAATGCTTCAAGCCAATCTTCTGAGGGTAATCGGGATGTAATCCTGAATTAATAGTTTTGTATTCAATAGTGACTTTAAGCCAGTGGTGAAATCGAAAAAAAATTTCTACCGGTTCTGCGGGAGTGGCTTGGTGGGCATGGCTTGGTGGGGTCATGTGACTGGGTGAGCATGGCTATGTAGTCATGTAACTGGGGGATCAAAAGACAAACTCACTTTAACAATGTCCTGCTGGAGCAGGGTTGGACTAGATGACCTCCAGGTCCCTCCAGCCCTGGATTATCATCTGAAGCTGCATTTAATGCCAGGTTTGTAGTCCTTCCATCCTCTCCTTTTCCCCTCCCTCCCTCCCTCCCTCCTTCCTTCCCTCCTTCTTTCTTTCTTTCTTTCTTTCTTTCTTTCTTTTTTTCCCTCTTTTTTTCTTTCTTTCTTTCTTTCTCAGCAATCCCTATCCCGCATTTTTGGCCTAGCAGGCTTCAGGGAAGCCTGCTGTGAGCAAAAATGTACTCACCCACCCATCTACCTGCGTTTCCGGAAAACCTGTAGTAAAAATAATGTTTAAAAAGTAAAAAAAAAAATTCTGAAGATCAGCTGTGCAACATATGATAGTCAGAACTTATTTTTTTAAACTTTTTTTTAGTATTTTTTACTACCGGTTTTGTGAACCAGTAGCATTTATCACTACTGGTTCAGGTGAACTGGCCCGAACCGGTAGCATTTCACCCCTGCCTTAAGCTAGGTAAAAGAACTGTTCTCGTAAAATATAATAAAACCAATTGTTGCTTGGTCCAGCTACATATCTGCTATACTCTTTGGTCCATATTCTATAATGAGCACGGGTGTCAAATTTGTGTCATCGTGGCAACGTCACATGACATATCGCAACTTTCCCCCCCTTTGCTAGGCCAGACATGGACCTGGCCAGCGCTTGCCACATCCGGGCCAAGGGTTGCGAGTTTGACAGCCCTATTCTAGAGGTCTCACATTATTTGAGAGCAGCCTTCAGAAGGTGCAAATATCCTCTCTTCTACTAGGGAAATGCTGCAAGGCACACATAGAAATGGAAATCCAAAGAACAGCAAAAGTTTTTTACCATTTAAAAAAATCATCAAAACAAATTGTCCATAAAACTTAACTGGATTCAATTTTTCCAAGTATAATTGCAGGTGACAGTAAAATGTGGGGAATGTTATTTTGCCTATTTTGTTAAGAGTGTCTCTTCTAAGTAATATGCATCTTCTCCCAAATTAGTCACATACTGTATATACGGGCTTTAAAACAGTTCCCCCTGACTTTGCATTCTGCTCAGCTTCTGCTACTTCTCTTTTAGAGGCTCCCCAAAGTTACTGTGATTTCTCATTCTCAGAAAGTGCTACTCACAGAGGTCAGTGGGATGGCTAGCAGGAGAGTCCGATTCTGAATTTGTCTTCTGAAGTTGGAGTCCATGTCTAACCTGAAAAGAGAGAAATAATCTTATTCTATGAATAAAGCAATACAGAGTTTAATTATCAACAATCTGAGCAAATTAAAATATATTAAAACAGTTATTGCTCATCTAGTACACTGTAAAAATTGTTTTTAAGTTAAATAGCTTGAAGCATAAAGTATGTTATTGGATCAGTGACATAAGATTGTGCCCCTGTGAACAGGAATTGTAATTTCAGTATATTTTTCCTTAAAAAACTCTAGTAAATGAGCGCCAAAAGAATCAAAATTGAATTATGAAGTGAAAACAAATTATATTGTCAGATATGTAGCTGCCTTTTAGACACTATGATTTGCATATCAAGTGGCATTGAATTTTTTTGTCCAAACTAGTTGAAAAAAGAAATTGAAAACAATAATTAAAATATCAGGATGCCAAATATGATATAAACAAGATGCAAAATAGGTATGAAATGTGCTAGTTAGCCCATTAAGTTCTAGAAATGTTGATATCCCATCTTTCCAATGTGTATGTGAATGTGTGTGTGAGTGTGTATCAGAGGTGGTATTCAGCAGGTTCTGACCAGTTCTGACCAGTTCTGGAGAACCAGTAGCGGAAATTTTGAGTAGTTCAGAGAACTGGTAAATACCACCCTTGGCTGGCCCCACCCCCATCTATTCTCTGTCTCCTAGTCCCAGCTGATCGGGAAGGAATGGAGATTTTGTAGTAACCTTCCCCTGGAGTGGGAAGGGAGATTTTACAGTATCCTTCCCCTGCTATGCCCACCAAGCCACACCCCACCAGGCCATGCCACACTCACCAAGCCACACCCACAGAACCGGTAGTAAAAAAATTTGAATCCCAACACTGGTGTGTATTCTACGCAAGAAAAGCAGTCTTCTATTTAATAAAAACTAACTATCTGCATAACCAACTATGAAGAAAAGATAATAAAATAAGGGAAAAGCAGAAATGTCATTGATGGTTCAACTTAATTCTCTTGCTTTCATAGATAGTGTTTATTATTATTATTTTTTAAAAGATATTTTTCAGTAATTCTGATTCAGAATTACTGGAAATAATTTATGGCACTATAGATTTATAATTACATTAATTTAGGTTTAACTTTAATCTATGTTCGTATTTAGAGAGGAAAAGAAATTATTATTTTTTTCATTTGCTTGAGAGATAATATACAAGGTTATCTGAAGAACCTGAAGCAGTAAAAATATATGAACATTTTTTTCTTATGTAATGCCTGGGAAAAAAAGAAGCCTACTATGAGCTTAGGAGCAGACTTCACATTTTCTTAAGAACTGCTTTCTTTGCAGATGAAATGCTTTATTGTATAGCCAAGTCTACAAATAGATTATTAATGTTGGAGGGAGGAACGGAAGATCCAGATACAGACACACTAGCAGATTAACAGAAGACACTGCCAGAAATTCATCAATGTCAGACATAATTAATTACAACTTTCCATTGACCGATATAGCTCTGTTTATCAGACAGGGTTCCTGGAATTACAAATGCTTGCAGAGTATTCAAGCAAGGTTTTTGTTAATCCACTTGTTTGTCGTTCGTCTCTTTCGATTATTTGTCTGTGCTCATATTAGGTTAGTTTTCAGATATGTTAATGCTAAGTAATATTTGAAACTCTGTAGTATGACAAGTCTATTTTGTTCATAGGGGAACAGGAAATTTTTATTTTATGGATTATGAGGAATTGAACAAGTGTTTGGAGCTATCTGGATAGGTCTTCTTTTCATTCGTTCTGGTGCAGGCACACATGATCTGTTTTCTTGAAGGGTACATGATTGTCAGAATAAATTATTATCTACAAGAAAAGGGGTCATTATTGAATACCCAGAGTTCTTGCTCTCTCCTTTGAATATACATTCAATTAAAAATGTCAGAAAAAGTTGTATCTACTACAGTATATGCTGTATGTTTTATTTTATCATGATTAAGGAGTGACAACTGTGCTAAATCAGGTCAGATAGGGATGAGGTCTTCAATCACAAGGAGGCCAGATTCTAGATTAACGTTGAGGGGGGGAAACAGCAGTAGCAATAGCACTTAGACTTATATACCACTTCCTAGTGCTTTACTGCTTTCTCTAATCAGTTTGTAGAGTCAGCGTATTGCCCCCCCAACAATCTGGGTTCTCATTTTACTGACCTTGGAAGGATGGAAGGCTAAAGTCAATCTTGAGCTCGTCAGAATCGAACTCTTGGCAGAGAGCAGTGAGTTAACCTGTAATGCTGCATTCTAACCACTGCACCACCACAGCCCTAATAGAATTATCAGCAATGGAACCAATTGCTCATTGAGGTAGGCTCTCTTCTTTGGGTATGTTAAAGAGATGACTATAGAGCTATCTGTCATGTTGCTTTAATATGGATGTCTGTACTAAAGATCTTTCCCAATTTGCTGAATTAAAATGCTAGCCAGCCATCTTTGAGGCAGTAGAATACTATATTGGCATGAAATTGACTGACCAGAAGGTTAGTTTTTACATTTTTTCACATGGTGCTTTATGTAATTTTTTTAGGGAGGCAACAATTGTATGGCTGATCAGAGACAAGAGAACAGGAAACATGCTCTCATTAGCCCAAGACAATCACTAGGGATGACCATAAGGTCACTTGACTTCTCCTCTGACATAACTTGTGATGAAATACAACAATTTTTACATACTTGTGGTTGTGTTGCCTGATGTTGGCTTACAGGGGAAAGTATAGCTAGAGATGACATAAGTCTGTCTATCTTATAGACCAGGATGTCAAATGCAGGCTGGATGCATCATGCAAGGGCCACGCCCACCCCAGCTCTGTGAAGGGAGAATCATCACAAAACCTCACGTGATGGTGCAAGTTTGACACTTGTGTTTGAGACATGGGTAAATGAATATATTTAGTTTGGTTTGTTTAGCATCTCACTTCATTTTTTTAATTTCTCATTTTTATGTATCATGAGCCATGGTGGTGAAATGGTTAGAATGCAGTACTGCAGGCTACTTCTGCTGACTGCCGACTGCCTACAATTTGGCAGTCCAAATCTCATCAAGCTCAAGGTTGACTCAGCCTTCCATCCTTCCAAGGTGGGTAAAATGAGGACTCAATTTTGGGGGGCAATATGCTGACTCTATAAACTGCTTACAGGGGGCTGTAAAGCACTGTAAAGCGGTATATAAATCTAAGTGCTATTGCTATTATCATTAATTTTTTCAGATTTTGATCAACGTGCTGCATTGAAAACTCAGCAGGTACCCTGGAAAATGCTTCTCCAAAATGTAGTTTAGACAAGACAGCCATGTTGTCATATAGTCCTAGTTGAGTCCAAAAAGAAATTGCATTTGAGCTTTAGTTGCAAACCACTTAACTAAAGGAGATATAAACTGTGTTCCTCAAGCAAAATGATAAGCTTGGATGGCTAATGCTGATCTCGGTGCATTCTGGAATATAATACTCAGTTGAGTATTTTGGCTTCTAAAATCTTGAAAAACTACCCTTTAATATTTAGGGATCTTGACCTGATTCACCCAGCATCTAGATTCTCTGTTTTGAATGTTTTGAGAAGGTAAAGATATTGATGTTGCCAAAGCTTAGCTTATTAGTTTCTCCTTGTTACCATGGCTGATGAGTGATCCCAAAGCTCTTTTAAGACAAACAGAAGTCAAGGACAGAATCACTGCATAATTTGTTATGCTAACCCCTGCTTTATCATTTAAAAGAAAGGCTTGTATGAAAACATGTGTGCCAAGATACATTTTAATTTGTAGTTTCTCTGGTTGTCTTGAAACTGTAGACAGTATATTTGTAAATTGCACTTCAAAACTTACAAATATGTGAAAATCAAATGAGAATTCAGTCCATACACTGATTTTTTTAAAAAGGAAATGCTCTAGTCCAGCCTCCAATAGCTACTCAGATTATAATTGTATTTTTAATATGTATTTTTTCTAATGCATCTCCCTGTGATAGGGGGATTTCCATTATTTGTCTAAGGGGATTTCCATTAATTGCCTAAGTAGAATTTTCCTTGGGGACTACGATATTGAATACTGGAGCATTAAACTTCAATTTCTGCTGCAAATTACAAAGCACTGATGTTCAACCCTGTTGGAGGGCACCAGGATGTGGGAAATTAATTTTTTTGGTTAAGCAGGCTTTCTTCCAATCACTTTTAGTAGAAACAAGAGCAAGAGAACATTGAGATTCTTTTTCTAAGTCTGTAATACAGGATTAACATTGCTGTCCTCACCTTACATATCGCAAAGTGGAATTCAGTTTCAATATCTCCACTACTCTTTGGCTGCTCCCTCCTGTGACCCAGTGAATTGCTATAATGTGTAAAGGTGAAAGTTGTGAACTTCAGCTTCACCTATCTGGGAACACACTGCTGGAAGTGAAAGAACTTTGGCTAGGAAAGGGACATAGCTGTCCAATCCAATACCTTGGCTGTTCTCAAGGTTTATTTTTACTTTGCCCTCTGGGCTAAAAAAGAGTGACCCAATTCCTTGAATGAAACTTGAATCTCCAACTTGCTGAAGCAAAGTATGAAGGCTATGATACCTAAGATGCCCTTTAAAGTAGCCAAAGGCTCCATTTCTGTGACCTCTCCCATCCCTGGACCAATGTGACTGTTCTGTCAACAGACTGTAGCCATGATGACATGATGGCAGAGACACCTTTTCAGCAGTTTGCTCCAGGAGTTCTGAACCTTATCTTGCTGCATGTCTATTCAGAATGAAGATATGATCTGCACCTATTTTTAAAGAGCTCTCAGCGAAAAGATTCAAGGGAAAGGCCTGTAGATCCAGGCTGCATGTGGACTACCGGTAGGTATTTGGCTCAGATTAGTTTCTATTTTAATGCAAATAGGATTAAACTTCAAGAAGCTACAGCTGTTTGCAGCAACTACATCTGTCCTGCATCGTCAAATACATGCTACTTCAGGCAAGGTCAAGGATACACACATGGGAGCATCATCTTAGTCTATGCATAGGATAAATGGGGAATGTCTGGGGGAGTTTCTGTTTTCAGACACATCAAAAATTAAGTGTATTTCAGAAAACATGTGTCAGGAATATTTGGCTATCTCTTACAATAAATGCCTTTACTCCATCATTAAAGAATCAAATAATAACAAGAGTGCCATAAAGTTTTCTTTTCAGATTGCTCACATTCCAGAAAAAGAAAAATTTCCTTTTCCAAAATGCATTGTGTTTTAATAAATGTCTCACATCTTGCTAAGTGACAGCATTCATTGTCTTCTCTGGTTACTTTGTTTCTCAGTTCATCAAGATACATTGTACACTATCTTCAAATTTTATAATCATACAATTCTTCAAATTTTCAATGTGAAATTAAACAATTGAGGCACAGAGGAAAGAAACTGTTAAATGCAAGTGTTATTGCACTCTGTCAATTTTCAGTACACAAAGTCTCATGGTTAAACTTCTTCCACGTTATGTGCTTGCTTGCTTATGTAGCAACAAGTAATTTCCTGCTTGTACCAAACACATAGGTAGACATTCTTCATGACAATCTATCCCTCACCTGTTGTTTGAAGTCTCCCAACTCATTGTCACTGTACCTGAGTCCATCCACTTTGCTGCTTAGTTGCCTCTTCTTCTCTTTCTTTTCATCTTTTCCAACATTACCAGAAAAAAAATGGTGAGCAGTCACTTGGTTCAAAAATCGCCCTATTGTGATACTTTGAATTCAGATATAAATACATGCAACTTACCTGTCTGTTTCCAAAGGATTTGTGTTCATTCACACACTAACTTCTATGTAACTCTGTCTTATTATTTATTTTAATTAATTTTGGTGCCTTGAATACAGTTGTTTGATTCCTGGCAACTGTAACTTTAGACTACTTCATGAATTAGCTATTCCTCAACCAAACCCCTAGCATTATATGAATCATGGTCTTCATATCTCACAGTGCATTCATTCTCATGAGCAGTCTTCAGAGGAAAACTATAATGTTTTATCCTCTGTGAGAAGGGTTCTCTGAGTTCTGGAAGTCTCCAAGTGCTCAGGTTAACTGGCTTATTTTCCATTATGTTTTGGGTCTCATTTGCCTCAGTTTCAGGTATTCTACTGGCCACCTGCAAGAGAACATGGGAGGCCACTCTATGAGAAGGAATAGTTACAAGGTAAGTATTTCAAAGCTTATCCAGAGGATTGGTTGGGATCTCACTCACCACAGGCAGGCCATTTTCAGATTTCAGATTCAGATTTAGTTTATTTGTATGCCGCCCTTCTCCGGGAGGGACTCAGGGCGGCGAACAACTCAAAGGGGGGAAAGGGAACATAAAGCACAATACACGTGATTAAAATAAACAAGAATCATACAACCATACAAGTCGAGAGGGGAGGGGAACTCATCAACCCCAGACCTGCCGGCACAGCCAGGTTTTAACGGCTTTCCGGAAGGCCTGGAGAGAGGTGAGGGTCCGAATCTCCATGGGGAGTTCATTCCAAAGGGCCGGAGCTGCCACAGAGAAGGCCCTCCCCCGGGTAGTAGCCAGGTGGCATTGGCTGGTGGACGGAACCCGGAGGAGGCTGACCCTGTGTGATCTAACGGGTCTTTGGGAGGTAATTGGCAGCAGGTGGTCTCTCAAGTACCCAGGTCCAATACCATGAGGGCTTTATAAGTTACGACTAGCACTTTGAAGCGTATCCGGAGACCGATCGGTAGCCAGTGCAGCTCGCAGAGGATAGGTGTAACATGGGTGTACCAAGGTGCACCCACAATCGCTCGCGCGGCTGCATTCTGGACAAGTTGAAGTCTCCGAATACTCTTCAAGGGCTGCCCCATGTAGAGCATTTTAGCATGTGCTTCAGACAAGTCAAACATTATATGTCCTTCAACTTTATTTGTTAGCTCATATGTTATTATCTAAATCAGTCCATTTCAAACAAATACCGGATTACTTATAACTTCAAAAATGCTATTCTCCAGACTCTTTTTTGCCAGACTTTCATGTGAGGCAATAGCAGTAGACTTATATACCGCTTCATAGGCCTTTCAGGCCTCTCTAAGCGGTTTACAGAGAGTCAGCATATTGCCCCCAACAATATGGGTCCTCATTTTACCCACCTCAGAAGGATGGAAGGCTGAGTCAACCCTGAGCCGGTGAGATTTGAACTGCTGAACTGCTGATCTAGCAGTAGCCTGCAGTGCTGCATTTAACCACTGCGCCACCTTGGCTCTTGGAGGCAAACATTTGATAGAAATATGGAAAGTGGCCTGAACTTTAAATGACAAACAGATGAGGACTTCTGAAGGAAATCAAACACGTCTAAAAGACCATGTATTTTCACTTGGATTAGAAAGGGTTCTTTTAATTGATGATGATTTGAACTCATGGGCACATATCTGGTTATCTCAATTAGCAAAGTCACGAAGAAAAATTGGGCAGGGGGAATTTAGCTGTAGATTGCAAAGATAGTTAATGTCTGGAAAGGAGAGAATTTTCTCTATTTCAAAACACATTTTGTTATGAATTAGCTTTTTAAAATATGATTGTAGGCAGATGGTTTGAAGATATTTGAGAGTGCCAAATATTATTTTTTGCATTGCCTTTTTTCATTTTTAGCCCATTTGATCTGATTAAAAAGTTGGTCCTGTATATTTCTGTTCAAAACACAATAAATTGAAAAGAGAATCCATTCATTATCTATTCCAGGGGTGTCAAATTCAAGGCTGACAGGCCACATCCGGTCCATTGGGTGTTTAGATCTGGCCTATGGGGCTGTCCTGGAAACAGTGAAGGACTGGCCCATGGTGCCTCTGTCAGTGAAAATGAAGCCTGAGCTCCATTTTCACTGGCAGAGGGCTGTAGGAGGCCATTCTGGCCAAAAACAGAGCCTGGGAAGTGCCTCTGACATGAGTGACATAGAACTGGCCATGCCCACCTGGCTACACTTACCCCAGGCAGGCCCATCTCCCCCCCCACCCCCCACCTCCAAGGTCAAACACAACTCTGATGTAGCCCTCAATGAAATCAAGTTTAGCACTCTTGATCTATTCTGATATCTTCAAATATGTCACACCATTGTTGCAAAATCTAGATCAGTCTGGGGATTTAATTTTTTTTTTTTTACTTTTAGTTGGACTAAAATAAGTGATGGAAATGATCAAAGCCAGAAATGACCGAAATCGTCATTTTCTCTCCTTCTAACATACTTTCATTACTGTTTTGTAGTAATGCAAAATTGTTTGGGAAAGGAAATATTGTTAGGTCTTGCCAAAAGATAGTCTTGTCAAAAACTCTTAAATTGTGTTGTTGCATGGACAATATCCCCACTTGATAAACAATGCATTTCATCCAATAATCTCCAGAACTGAGATGTTATGTATTATAGCACTTTACCAAATAATGCAGATTGGTCATAAACTATTTTTTTAAAAAACAGAATTCTGGATTGTTTAAGTATTTCTTTCCCATTTTTTAGACATACCGTATTTTTCATAGTATAAGACGCAGCTTTTCCCCCCAAAAAAGAGGGTGAAAATCTGGGTGCATCTTATACACTGAATACAGCATTTTTGACCTCCCCAAACCCCACCCTCTTCATTAAAATGGCGTGCAGAGTTTGGGAGGTCTGCAAAGTACTCCTGGGGGCTGGGGAGGACAAAAACAAGCAAAAACTGGGCCATATTTTTGCTCATCTTGGCCCTTCCCCCCCATCCCCCAGGAGCACTCTACAAGCCTCCTAAAGGCTATGCATGCCCCTTTTTTGGCAAAAATAAGTATTCACATTGAATGCTACCATAAATGTCATGAACTGACAAAAATATAAAATAAATAGATGACCAATTTGAAGAATGTATAAATTAATGTTTCCTGTAGCTTCATCATCTGATGGATCATTCCATGTACAACTTACATCCTTACAGAAATTGGAGACTATTGATAAGGTACATCCAAACTGGGGTTCTTTAGTACCTGTGTAGGGCAAGCTAAGAACAATCACAGTATTTGTGGGAAAAGGCAATAAATATTTTGCATGTGTATACATGCACATACATATGTATTCTGGGGATTATACACTCATGATCTTAAAAATATGTTACTGCAATTGTCATTGGTAATCGGGGGAAAAATTCAGATGCTTATATTAGTCATGCTTTGCATGAATTGAATACTTTATTTGGCCAAGTATGATTATGTACACAAGAAATTTGTCTCCAGTGCAGAAGTTCTAAGTGTATATACAAAGCAATAGAATAACATTAATCGTAATAGTAATAATATCAATAAGAGGGGGAAGTACAAAAGATAATAAGGAATAATAATAATAATAATAATAATAATAATAATAATAATAATAATAATAAAAACTAATAATAATAATCGCAAAATACCAGGACTTAAAAATTGAAATTCAGTGATTATGGCACAAACCAGCAGTGGTAATTCCAGTAGTAATTGGCACACTGGGTGCTATTCCAAAAGCACTGGAATTATATTTAAAACAGTTAAAAATTGACAAAATCACCATCAGTCAAATGCAAAAAGCCGCACTGCTTGGATCTGCACACATATTACGAAAATACGTTATGACGTCCTAGGCCCCTGGGTGGGGCCCGACTAGTAACCAATGCCAAATCCGGCGAAACAACTGGCCGCTGTGATACAATTGTATAATAATAATAACAACAACAACAACAACAACAACTCCACCGTTGCTGGTCCCAAGCCCTGATGAGAAAGGAGGAGGGTTAGGGTCAGGTTGGCAACCTGGCCCGATAAAAAACCTGCCAACCCATACAATATCATGAAAGAAACGAATAAAAATTCTATACCGCATCACTTGTCACGCGGGTTAACAAGGGCCACGGTGGATGTTGAGGTCCCTGGACATCCATCGACAAGTGGGCTACAAGTGGACCAGCCAACAAAACGACAAAAATATAGTGCAGATTAAAACCGTGCCATAATGGCCTGTTACTACAACTCAGAGCCAGAAAAAAGAGGTTATTTAAAGTGAATGTATGAATTATGGAAACAACAATATCCAGATTCAAATGTTAGTGAACAACGACTAGCAGATCAAAGGCGATTTATTATACGGAATAAAGTCTTTAGTGAAGTTGAACTTGAGGAAATTCAGGCAAATTGCAAAACTAAAAAAACAACATCACAAGTGGAAATAACTGATATTCAAAACACAACTAAAGACATTGTAGTAGAACTCCCAGAAGAAACTGTCGGGGAGGAAATAACAACACTACCACTAGAACCAGTTATCACTGAACCAACTGATGAACTAACTCAAAAACAAAAAGAATTGAAGGATAAGATCATGGAGCATTTTCTGCTTAATGAGGAAAGGCAACGTTTACCAGCATTAAAAACTGTGCCTAAGAAAATTTTGGTCCCTATTGTGAAAATGATTAATGCAGTGTTTTCAACAATTGAATCGGGATCCATCTTGGAAATGAACCAATTAATGTACAGTGCAGCTGTAATAATCACTAATGAACTAGGCATTGAAATCAAAGTACCTAGTCACACAACGGAAAAAGCATCAAAGCCAAAGTGGAAAATCCGACTAGAACAAAAAGTCAAAAAATTAAGGGCAGTCGCTAGTAACTTAAAGAACATGCATGAGCAACGGTGTTTCTCTTTTGGGCTAAGGAGATACAATTGTACAATAATAATAATAATAATAATAATAATAATAATAATAATAATTAATAATAATAATATTATTATCATTATATTATATTATATTATATTATATAATATATAATATATTATATTATATAATATAATATATAATATATTATATTATATTATATTATGGCCCCTATCATGAAAATGGTTAATGCAGTGTTTTCAACAATTGAACCGGGATCCATCTTGGAAACAAACCAGTTAATGTACAGCGCAGCTGTAATAGTCACTAACGAACTAGGCATTAAAATTAAACTACCTAGTCACACAACAGAAAAAGCATCAAAGCCAAAGTGGAAAATCCGTCTAGAACAAAAAATCAAAAAATTAAGGGCAGATGCTAGTAACTTAAAGAACATGCATGAGCAACGGCTTAAAAACAACAAAATCATAGATCGGCTAATCAGAAGATATAGATTGGATACAAGAAACATCAATGAAGCTGTAGAGATTGTAAAACAGCAGATAACAGCAACAGCTAGAAAAATTGAAAGATATGAGGCACGAATCATCCAATATAAACAAAATCAGCAATTTCGATCAGACCAACGGCGTTTTTATCAAAGTCTTAATGTGAATGGTGACACCAAAAGTGAAAAACCAGAAAAGCAGGCCACAGTTGAATTCTGGAAAGAATTGTGGGAAAATGCAAAGGACTACAACAAGGAAGCAAAGTGGATACATGACTTTGAGAAAAGCATTGGCAACAAACAAATGCAAGTATTAGAAATAACAACTGAGATGATCAAAAATCGAGTTAAAAAGGTAAAGAATTGGACATCACCTGGAAAGGACCAATTACATGGTTTCTGGCTCAAATATCTGACCAGTTTACATGCAATATTGGCCAGGCAACTGAATGAAATTTTACAAAAGGGCCAAATTGATGAATGGTTGACAACTGGAAAAACATACTTGATTCAGAAAGATCCAACTAAAGGAACAACACCTGAAAACTATAGACCAATAACATGCTTACCAACAACCTTCAAATTACTCACAGGCATTATTGCAGATAACATGATGGATTATTTGGAAACAAACAACATCTTGCCAGTAGAGCAAAAAGGCAACAAAAGAAGGAGCAGGGGCACAAAAGATCAGCTTCTAATTGATAAAATGATATTAGAAAATTGTAAGAACAGAAAAACGAACTTGAATATGGTCTGGATTGATTACAAAAAGGCATTTGACTCACTGCCACATAGTTGGATCATAAAATGCTTAGAAACAACTGGCATTAGCAAAAATATTACATCCTTTACTGAAAAGGCAATGAAACAATGGAGAACTGAGTTGGCAGTAGGGAATGAGAGCTACGGAATGGTTAATATCAAGCGAGGAATTTTCCAGGGTGATTCACTTTCACCTCTTCTCTTCATCATCGCAATGATCCCACTATCAGTAATCTTAAAAAAAATGAAATTAGGCTACCAAACAGCCAAAAAAGCTGAAAAAAATTCGCATTTACTATATATGGATGATTTGAAACTCTATGGAAAGTCAGAAATAGAAATCCAATCATTGACAAATACAGTCCGAGTATTCAGCACCGATATTTCAATGCAGTTTGGCATGGAAAAATGCGCCACTGTATCCATAAAAAAGGGCAAAATCACTGCATCTGAGGGAATTGAAATGCCCAATGGCCAACTAATTAAATGCAAAGAAAATGAAGCCTACAAATACTTAGGCATTCTGCAGTTGGATAACATCAAGCATGGAGAAGTAAAAACTATTGTCAGGCGAGAGTACACCAACAGAGTTAGGAAAATTTTAAAATCTAAATTGAATGGTGGAAATACAATCAAGGCCATAAATACCTGGGCAATACCAGTTATAAGATACACAGCTGGCATAGTTAACTGGACACAAGCTGATTTGGACCTTTTGGACCGAAAAACCAGGAAACTAATGACAATACACTACAGTTTGCATCCACGTGGTGATACTGATAGACTATATCTGCCCCGAAAATCAGGTGGCAGAGGATTATTACAAGTGAAGCAAACAGTTGAAGAAGAAAAACATGCACTGGCTGATTATTTAAAAGACACTCAAGAACATCTATTAATCGAAGTAAAGAACAAAAATCTACTGAAGGCCCAACAGACAAAACAAGAATACAGAAAAGATGTGATAAAATCAAGAATGGAGAGTTGGCAGAACAAAGCACTGCATGGTCAATTTCTGGAAAAAATAAAAGATAAAGTGGACAGTGAACAAACTTGGTTATGGTTAAAAACAGGTACATTAAAGAAAGAAACAGAGTCACTAATCCTGGCTGCGCAAGAACAAGCTATCCGCACAAATGCCATTAAGGCCAAAATCGAAAAATCCTCTGATGATGCCAAATGCAGACTTTGCAAAGAAGCTGATGAAACTGTTGATCACATACTCAGCTGCTGTAAAAAAATCACGCAGACTGATTATAAATTGCGGCACAATTCAGTAGCACAAATGATCCATTGGAATTTGTGCAAAAATTATAATATTAAAACAGCAACAAACTGGTGGGAACATCAGCCTGAAAAAGTCACCGAAAATCAGATGGTCAAGATCTTGTGGGATTTCCGTATACAAACCGACAAAATACTGGCGCATAATACACCAGACATCACACTGGTTGAGAAAAATAAGGTCACAATCATAGACATCGCAATACCAGGTGATAGCAGGGTCGCCGAGAAGGAACATGAAAAAATCGCAAGATACCAGGACTTAAAAATCGAAATTCAACGACTATGGCACAAACCAGCAGTGGTAATTCCAGTGGTAATTGGCACACTGGGTGCTATTCCAAAAGCACTGGAATTACATTTAAAACAGTTAAAAATTGACAAAATCACCATCAGTCAAATGCAAAAAGCCGCACTGCTTGGATCTGCACGCATATTACGAAAATACGTTACGACGTCCTAGGCCCCTGGGTGGGGCCCGACTAGTAACCAATGCCAAATCCGGCGAAACAACTGGCCGCTGTGATACAATTGTACAATAATAATAATAATATAAACTCCGCCATTGCCGGTCCCAAGCCCGGATGAAAAAGGAGGAGGGTTGGGGTCAGGTTGGCATCTGGTCCCGTAAAAAAAACCTGCCAACCCATACAATATGGTGAAAAAAACAAATAAGAATTCCATACCACATCGGTCGTCGCGCGGGTTAACAAGGGCCACGGCGGATGTTGGGGTCCCTGTACATCCGTCGACAAGTGGGCTACAAGTGGACCAGCCAACAAAACGACAAAAATATAGTGCAGATGAAAACCATGCCATAATGGCCTGTTACTACAACTCAGAGCCAGAAAAAAGAGGCTATTTAAAGCGAATGTATGAATTATGGAAACAACAATATCCAGAACAATGACTAGCAGATCAAAGGTGATTTATTATACGGAATAAAGTGTTTAGTGAAGTTGAACATGAGGAAATTCAGGCAAATTGTTTTATCCTCTGTGAGAAGGGTCCTCTGAGTTCTGGAAGTCTCCAAGTGTTCACGTTAACTGGTTTATTTTCCATTATGTTTTGGGTCTCCTTTGCCTCAGTTTCAGGTATTCTACTGGCCACCTGCAAGAGGACATGGGAGGCCACTCTATAAGAAGGAATAGTTACAAGGTAAGTATTTCAAAGCTTATCCAGAGGATTGGTTGGGATCTCACTCACCACAGGCAGGCCATTTTCAGATTTCAGATTCAGATTTAGTTTATTTGTATGCCGCCCTTCTCCGGGTGGGACTCAGGGCGGCGAACAACTCAAAGGGGGGAAAGGGAACATAAAGCACAATACACGTGATTAAAATAAACAAGAATCATACAACCATACAAGTCAAGAGGGGAGGGGAACTCATCAACCCCAGGCCTGCTGGCACAGCCAGGTTTTAACGGCTTTCCGGAAAAAACCCGCCAACCCATACAATATGGTGAGAAAAACAAATAAGAATTCCATACCACATTGGTCGTCGCGCGGGTTAACAAGGGCCGCGGCAGATGTTGGGGTCCCTGGACATCCGTCGACAAGTGGGCTACAAGTGGACCAGCCAACAAAATGACAAAAATATAGTGCAGGTGAAAACCGTGCCATAATGGCCTGTTACTACAACTCAGAGCCAGAAAAAAGAGGCTATTTAAAGTGAATGTATGAATTATGGAAACAATATCCAGAACAACGACTAGCAGATCAAAGGTGATTTATTATACGGAATAAAGTGTTTAGTGAAGTTGAACATGAGGAAATTCAGGCAAATGGCAAAACCCAAAAAACAATATCACAAGCGGAAATAACTGATATTCAAGACACAACTAAAGACATTATAGTAGAACTCCCAGAAGAAGCTCTCGGGGAGGAAATAACATCACCACCACTAGAACCAGTTATCACTGAACCAACTGATGAACTAACTCAAAAACAAAAAGAATTGAAGGATAAGATCATGGAGCATTTTCTGCTTAATGAGGAAAGGCAACGTTTACCATCACTAAAAACTGTGCCTAAGAAAATTTTGGCCCCTATCATGAAAATGGTTAATGCAGTGTTTTCAACAATTGAATCAAGATCCATCTTGGAAACAAACCAGTTAATGTACAGCACAGCTGTAATAGTCACTAATGAACTAGGCATTAAAATTAAAGTACCTAGTCACACAACAGAAAAAGCATCAAAGCCAAAGTGGAAAATCCGTTTAGAACAAAAAATCAAAAAATTAAGGGCAGATGCTAGTAACTTAAAGAACATGCATGAGCAACGGCTTAAAAACAACAAAATCATAGATCGGCTAATCAGAAGATATAGATTGGATACAAGAAACATCAATGAAGCTGTAGAGATTGTAAAACAGCAGATAACAGCAACAGCTAGAAAAATTGAAAGATATGAGGCACGAATCATCCAATATAAACAAAATCAGCAATTTCGATCAGACCAACGGCTTTTTTATCAAAGTCTTAATGTGAATGGTGACACCAAAAGTGAAAAACCAGAAAAACAGGCCACAGTTGAATTCTGGAAAGAATTGTGGGAAAATGCAAAGGACTACAACAAGGAAGCAAAGCATGACTTTGAGAAAAGCATTGGCAACAAACAAATGCAAGTATTAGAAATAACAACTGAGATGGTCAAAAACGGAGTTAAAAAGGTAAAGAATTGGACATCACCTGGAAAGGACCAATTACATGGTTTCTGGCTCAAATATCTGACCAGTTTACATGCAATATTGGCCAGGCAACTGAATGAAATTTTACAAAAGGGCCAAATTGATGAATGGTTGACAACTAGAAAAACATAGTTGATTCAGAAAGATGCAACTAAAGGAACAACACCTGAAAACTACAGACCAATAACATGCTTGCCAACAACCTTCAAATTACTCACAGGCATTATTGCAGATAACATGATGGATTATTTGGAAACAAACAACATCTTGCCAGTAGAGCAAAAAGGCAACAAAGAAGGAGCAGGGGCACAAAAGATCAGCTTCTAATTGATAAAATGATATTAGAAAATTGTAAGAACAGAAAAACGAACTTGAATATGGTCTGGATTGATTACAAAAAGGCATTTGACTCACTGCCACATAGTTGGATCATAAAATGCTTAGAAACAACTGGCATTAGCAAAAATATTACATCCTTTACTGAAAAGGCGATGAAACAATGGAGAACTGAGTTGGCAGTAGGGAATGAGATCTACGGAATAGTTAATATCAAGCGAGGAATTTTCCAGGGTGATTCACTTTCACCTCTTCTCTTCATCATCGCAATGATCCCACTATCAATAATCTTAAAAAAAATGAAATTAGGCTACCAAACAGCCAAAGAAGCTGAAAAAATTTCACATTTACTATATATGGATGATTTGAAACTCTATGGAAAGTCAGAAATAGAAATCCAATCATTGACAAACACAGTCCGAGTATTCAGCACCGATATTTCAATGCAGTTTGGCATGGAAAAATGCGTCACTGTATCCATAAAAAGGGGCAAAATCACTGCATGTGAAGGAATTGAAATGCCCAATGGCCAATTAATTAAATGCAAAGAAAATGAAGCCTACAAATACTTAGGCATTCTGCAGTTGGATAACATCAAGAGTGGAGAAGTAAAAACTATTGTCAGGCGAGAGTACACCAACAGAGTTAGGAAAATTTTGAAATCTAAATTGAATGGTGGAAATACAATCAAGGCCATAAATACCTGGGCAATACCAGTTATAAGATACACAGCTGGTATAGTTAACTGGACACAAGCTGATTTGGATCTTTTGGACCGAAAAACCAGGAAATTAATGACAATGCACTACAGTTTACATCCACGTGGTGATACTGATAGACTGTACCTGCCCCGAAAATCAGGTGGCAGAGGATTATTACAAGTGAAGCAAACAGTTGAAGAAGAAAAACATGCACTGGCTGATTATTTAAAAGAAAGTCAAGAACATCTATTAATCCAAGTAAAGAACAAAAATCTACTGAAGGCCCAACAGACGAAACAAGAATACAGAAAAGATGTGATAAAATCAAGAATGGAGAGTTGGCAGAACAAAGCACTGCATGGCCAATTTCTGGAAAAAATAAAAGATAAAGTGGACAGTGAACAAACTTGGTTATGGATAACAACAGGTACATTAAAGAAAGAAACAGAGTCACTAATCCTGGCTGCGCAAGAACAAGCTATCCGCACAAATGCCATTAAGGCCAAAATCGAAAAATCCTCTGATGATGCCAAATGCAGACTTTGCAAAGAAGCTGATGAAACTGTTGATCACATACTCAGCTGCTGTAAAAAAATCCCACAGACTGATTATAAATTGCGGCACAATTCAGTAGCACAAATGATCCATTGGAATTTGTGCAAAAATTATAATATTAAAACAGCAACAAACTGGTGGGAACATCAACCTGAAAAAGTCACCGAAAATCAGATGGTCAAGATCTTGTGAGAAGGAACATGAAAAAATCGCAAGATACCAGGACTTAAAAATCGAAATTCAACGACTATGGCACAAACCAGCAGTGATAATTCCAGTGGTAATTGGCACACTGAGTGCTATACCAAAAGCACTGGAATTACATTTAAAACAGTTAAAAATTGACAAAATCACCATCAGTCAAATGCAAAAAGCCGCACTGCTTGGATCTGCACGCATATTACGAAAATACGTTACGACGTCCTAGGCCCCTGGGTGGGGCCCGACTAGTAACCAATACCAAATCCGGCGAAACAACTGGCCGCTGTGATACAATTGTATAATAATAATAACAACAACAACAACAACAACAACTCCACCGTTGCTGGTCCCAAGCCCTGATGAGAAAGGAGGAGGGTTAGGGTCAGGTTGGCAACCTGGCCCGATAAAAAACCTGCCAACCCATACAATATCATGAAAGAAACGAATAAAAATTCTATACCGCATCACTTGTCACGCGGGTTAACAAGGGCCACGGTGGATGTTGAGGTCCCTGGACATCCATCGACAAGTGGGCTACAAGTGGACCAGCCAACAAAACGACAAAAATATAGTGCAGATTAAAACCGTGCCATAATGGCCTGTTACTACAACTCAGAGCCAGAAAAAAGAGGTTATTTAAAGTGAATGTATGAATTATGGAAACAACAATATCCAGATTCAAATGTTAGTGAACAACGACTAGCAGATCAAAGGCGATTTATTATACGGAATAAAGTCTTTAGTGAAGTTGAACTTGAGGAAATTCAGGCAAATTGCAAAACTAAAAAAACAACATCACAAGTGGAAATAACTGATATTCAAAACACAACTAAAGACATTGTAGTAGAACTCCCAGAAGAAACTGTCGGGGAGGAAATAACAACACTACCACTAGAACCAGTTATCACTGAACCAACTGATGAACTAACTCAAAAACAAAAAAAATTGAAGGATAAGATCATGGAGCATTTTCTGCTTAATGAGGAAAGGCAACGTTTACCAGCATTAAAAACTGTGCCTAAGAAAATTTTGGCCCCTATTGTGAAAATGATTAATGCAGTGTTTTCAACAATTGAATCGGGATCCATCTTGGAAATGAACCAATTAATGTACAGTGCAGCTGTAATAATCACTAATGAACTAGGCATTGAAATCAAAGTACCTAGTCACACAACGGAAAAAGCATCAAAGCCAAAGTGGAAAATCCGACTAGAACAAAAAGTCAAAAAATTAAGGGCAGTCGCTAGTAACTTAAAGAACATGCATGAGCAACGGTGTTTCTCTTTTGGGCTAAGGAGAAAGGCCAGGAAAGGCTACAGTTGGACACCAGGTGCCTCCTCCAACCAGTTCTCCAGCCAAGAGGCTCAAGAGTCCAAGCTTTGCACACACACACACACACACACAGCCCCAAGACCCCTTGCTGTGTGCTGCATCTGGCTCCTTCTCTCCAGGAAAGGCCTTCTAGTCCAGTCCCACCCAATCCAGGGGGCAGAGAGCAAGGGGGCACTTCCTCTGGTGTGGGGAGTCCAGTGAGAAGGATGGTTCCTTGCCTTGGCATGTCCCACTGCTGTACCAGCCCTTGCCTGGAAAGAGATCAGACACCTGGCCCTGTGTGTGCTTCTTCTTCCTGTGGAGCTCAGGCCTGTTCCTGGCAGGGCTAATGGGGGGGTTCAATTTGTCTCCCTTACGGATATGCTGGGTGTGCTATTGAGTCAGAGACATGGCAGGGTCAGGAGTGGGAACTGGTGTCCTCAGCCTCCACTACACATTCTTGGCACACTCTATGGCACAAGTCCATAGCTGGCATTCACAGGGCCAACTTAGGTACTCAGTTTGTGAAATTTTGCTGCACCCACTGATCAAATGGTCAACTGTCTCATCAATCTCATTACAGATTCGACATTTGCTATTGGTGGTAACATGCTGAATTTTTGCCTTCATGTAATTTATGGCTAAGGCTGCCAAAATAAAGCCTTCTGTTTCTTTTTTCAGTACTCCTGATCTTAACAGTTCCAAGTTAGCTTTTGGTCAGCTTTGCCTTCAATACTTTTCAAGTATTGGCCATGCATAGCTTTGCTTTTCCAATTTTCAGCTCGCTTCTCAATTACTCCTTTCTTGTATTCAGCTTCATTATTATTATTTACTTTATTCATTAAACATGAAATTCAGTCCACTGAACATTCAAAAATGCATCACAAATACCATTGACTGGTGCTAATGGTTGATACGGGTTGATGCCAGCGTCCTAGCTATCAACCCAGTACCTTTTTAAAATATATGTTCTGAGTAGTGCCGTTTTTTTCAGTTCCAGTGGTGTTATTGCAGGAAGCTGCAATTTGTTGATGTATCTTATAAAATTCTTTATAAAATAACAACAACAATAACAACAACAACAGCAATAATAATAATAATAGCAGAGGGTGGTCAAGGATTCCTACAAGTAAAACAGATTGTGGAAGAAGAAAAACACAGCTTAAATGATTACATCCAGAAAAGTGAAGAACCAATGATTAAGGAAGTAAATAAAGGAGGCCTTTTATAGACAACTAAGTCAAAAGCTGAATATAAAAAAGAAGTAATTGAGAAGCAAGCTGAAAATTGGAAAAACAAAGCTATGCATAGCCAACACTTGAAAAGTATTGAAGGCAAAGCTGATAAAAAGCTAACTTGGAACTGGTTAAGATCAGGAGCACTGAAAAAAGAAACAGAAGGCTTTATTTTGGCAGCTCAAGAACAAGCCTTAGCCACAAACTACATGAAGGCAAAAATTCAACATGTTACCACCAACAGCAAATGTCGCCTCTGTAATGAGAAAGACGAGACAGTCGACCACTTGATCAGTAGGTGCAGCAAAATTTCACAAACTGACTACCTACAATGCCATGACCGCATTGCTAAAATCATTCACTGGAAATTGTGCCAAAAGTTTGGATTTGAGTACAGCAAAAACTACTGGGAACATCAGGTTCAGAAGGTTTTAGAGAATGAGAAAGTCAAAATCTTGTGGGACTTCAGAATTCAGACTGACAGACACTTGGCCCACAACACACCTGACATAACAATAGTTGTAAAGAAAAAAGTATGATTCCATTGACATATCTGGAGATGTACGAACTGAAGATAAACAGCAAGAAAAAGTCACAAAGTACCAGGACTTGCAAATTGAAGTTGAGCGACTGTGGAAAAAGAAATCGTTTGTTGTCCCGATTGTAATTGGAGCCCTTGGAGCAATACCTAAAGGGCTACTAAGCTATTTGGACATTTTAAATTTATCAGACTTGAACATTCTGATTCTACAAAAAACCACCCTACTTGGAACAGCTTATATCCTCCGACGTTACCTTAACAGTTCCTAGGTCCTTGATTAGGACTCGAGCTGTTGAGCTACCAACCAGCCCCAAAGACTGTGAATCTCACCAAAGATTAACCACATAATAATAATGCAGACACACTACATGCTAAACATACATAGATGTTAAATACATGGTAAATACACATAGACACTGTAAGTTTCAGAGATGAACCCTGATTAATGTGATCAGGCCTACTAGGCCTCAGATATTGAGATGGTACAGACTGCATAAAAACTCAGAAGCAGAAACATACAGAATAGCTGAAGCTTGTTACAATGAGATGACTTTCAGGAGGTTCAGGGTGAGGGTTAAAATAAGATGGAGGTGGGTAGACCTAAAAATAAAATATACTTAAAAAAATAACCAATCTCTGATGACCTTGTCCTCTCACCTTGAAATTTAACATCCTTTTCCCAACCTCATGAAGATTTTATTTGAAAAAATGGTAAACCGGGTTTCCATCTTCATTCATAAACTACACAGTTGGGTATCACTGACAGTTTGTTAGGTAGGCCATATTTGATTTCCTCACAGACAATTCTCAGTCCAAGCTGAGAATCATGTTGAGGTAAAACATCAAGAAGAATGTGCAGCCTTCCCTGTAACCATTGCATTTTCTGAGTCAGCTCTATCCAAAAAGAAGATCAAAGCCAGATGAAGCTTGGTTGCATAAAGATGATTCATAATGGTAACTTTCAAAATTTAGGTATTACACAAACTTCAGGTGCATATATCGGTTTGTCAGGAAAAATAACACTTATTACAGCATAAAGTACAATTGGGCCTGTTAGCTTTAAAAACACTTTGCAGAGGAGGGGAACCCACTTCAAAGATTCTTTGCTTTCTTCCCATCTTTGTAGAATGGACGTTACATTTTCTCCTGTTCACCCATAATGGTGAATAACAGCAAAAGTACTGCTCTTCCAAATCCCAGCTCACCTGGGAATACAAATGCCAGGTTTATTATTTATGTAATTAATGTCTTACTGAAGTGGAGCATTGTTTTCTTTTTCTTTTTTATCCCTCCCTCTACAGTTTGAAGACTGGAAGATAGAATATCAACACACCAAAGCTTGTCATTTTGAAGTTATTTTTCTCATTAGCCTGTGTGCTACAGGATACAGTTTAGTTCCCCTGGAGATTTATCATCTTTTGTTAGGCAATCAGGGGGCTTGAAAGGTATAGAAGTATCGGTTCTGAAAATGCATATGGTTTTTAGAACAAAGGGAATCAGATTGATCAAACACTGAGGATAGGATATAAAAAAAGTTAAGAACACAAAATAATCTCTGAGAAGTGGCCCGTTTTCATAAAAGAAAACATCTCAATATGCATGCCATATTGTCAATTAGACCTAGCCATTTTCAGGGGTAATGGGAAGTGGAATACAATACCTACAATCTGAAATGTGAAAACAATGGGGTGAGAATCAATACCAGATGGCAGGGACAAATTTTATTCAGTAGTATTGGATTGTACAAAAAAAGCTAAGCATAAACTTACAGTATTGTTCTTTGACTTTTTAAATGTGTCTTTAGCAAGACGGTTCCGAAAAGACAATCTCCCCCATTTTAGCAATATAAAATGTATGTGGGGTGGAGGAGGGAGAAAACTGGTTTGACAAATGCAAAAACCGAAAAATAGCTGATAAAGGAGAATATTTGTACCTCGGGGTTGAAATGCGGGGACATTGGTGCTCTCTGAGCTTGATTGTTTTCTTGCAAATGTTTTATTATCCAAACTAGATAAGATCATCACCATGTTATCTACTTTGGGTAATGAACCGTCAGCAAAAAATAGCTCTCCTTTAGCCTGAGCACATGGTTCTCAGCAGTAGGAGGATTCAGCCAGTTTGCACCAGTTCAATAGAACCGACACCTAATTTTTTGCTGAGTTCGGCGAACTGGTTAGATATATTCCGGAAAATCTGTGTTTTCTGGAACATGTTTGGTTTTCGTTCAACTTCCTTCCAGTCCAAGACAGGAGCAACAGAAAATTTTGATCTTGTGACTCAGGAAAAAACTGACTCAGGCAGCAGGGGTGGGGCCTGTGCATAAGGCAGCAGCCCAGGGCCAAAGCACCGATGGAGCACCAGAAGGTCAGGGAGAGTGCTGAAGTGAGTGGGCATCCTGCCTGCAGCACCCATGCTGACTGCCCCTTCTCAGCAATAACTGAAATGTCCCTACGTTTAAGTGCCAGTACATGCTGGCATTCCCTCCAATGGATCTGTGCAACTGCTGGAGAGAGACAAGCCCATTTCAGTGCCTGGTCCAGTGGTGGGTTTCAATTTATTTTACTACCAGTTTGCTCGTGCACGGGCATGCTCACACACTCACATCCGAGTAGGTGGGCAGAACCGCCTGCTGCCACCACTACTGGTTCGCCCAATCCAGGGTGAACTGGCAGAAACCCACCTCTGGCTTGGTTCTCCTCCTTTCCTCATGCCGGCCACTCCATTTCCCATTTTTTCTTTGCAATGCAGCACCCAGAATCCACTTTGATAGTATGGGGGAGGGAATTTAACAACTGGTTCGGCCAGGGTCAGGTTGACCATCATGGGAGGCTCGCCCCACATGTGCGGTCGAACTGGAGGATGGGGATAGGCCACGCCTCCCATGACAGCCAACCTCACCCTGGGCATACTGGTTGTTAAATTATTTGAATCCCACTACTGGTTCTCAGATAAATCATGGTTTCTCCAAAATCTTGAGTATTTTTAAAGAAGTGATAAAAGCAATTGGCAGTGTTAACTCTTGTTCATTGGCTTTTAGGGACATTTGTGCGCTTTTGTGAGAAGCAAGATTGAGCCAGGGCTTCCCACAGCAAATACTTAAAGAGAAAGATATATATAAATGTACGGATGTGAGTTTCATATCCCATTTACGAGGGAACCCTGATGTAATTAATCTTTCTGTTCTCAAGCATGGATATTTCAAAGTATTTTTGACATCTCCATTTTGTGTTTCCTTTTCCCAACGCATATATTTCTTCTGTATTTTTCAAGTTTAAAAATGAGTCTTTTAAAGAGCAGCACAGTTTGGGCAGGCAACTAGTTTCCTTTTCCAGCTGTGAATATCATATAGATCTATCTATCCTAAGCATGAATTGGGCAGCTTAATTGAGCCAATGCTTGAGAGACAATTTATCTTTTCCACTGAAACTATTTCCACAGCCACATGCTGGGATTGATAGCTCAACAATTAAACCAGTTCAAGTGGGTCAAAATACTAATTCCAAGATACTATCCAGTCTAAATTCACTTCCCTAAGAACACCAAGTAGTGCTGTTTTCTGTTGTTTCTTTCTTTGTTTTGCTTCACACTGGGTTCAGACCTTGGATTTCTCAGAGATCAAAGTTTGTATAACAAGACATTTTGACCATAATTTTCCCCTTCACTTCCCTCATTCCTAAAAAAAAATCACAGCCTCATTTACTTGCACTGGGGGGGAAAAGCTGCCTTGATTGCACGTCGACCTAGCCGTATTTTTAAGCTTGCCAAGTGGGAGTGTAAGTTGCCTGCCATATGATTTAACAAGCTCCTGAAAAGTTAGGTATAGTTTAGTTTTCTAATGATGTGTAAATCTCGGGGATGAAGGGAATGTGTCATCATCAGAGAGATTTTTCTAGGCTGAGGATTCTGGGTTCTGCTTGCCTGCAATGTTTCCCCTGTACTCTGGCCAGGAGTCATGTGGACTTTGGCGTTCTCACAAGCAGCCTTTTGGAGACCAAATGACACACAAAAATAGCATCTGCTCATCAGAGTTGATTGGCTCATTTCAGAGCAGATGGCTCTAAAATGCTGATAGAGCACAGCCTCTGAGTGAAAGAAATTGGAAGGGTTTTGCTGGAAACAATGAAGTGAAGGTTTGGACAAGAACCTTGTTGAAATATGCTTCCATCCAGCACCTAGGTAGATTATTGAGTTAGATTTAATAATAACAATAAAAATGGTAACAACTTTACACTGCTTGAGTCTTGGGCCCCTACCAGCTTGTTTGTTTGGATTTGATGTTTAGCCTAAATATGTAATTATTTTCTCTATGACCCTTATATTCAAGCCCTTCAAAACCATTAAAACTGCAGGATTTTGGGGGAAGGGGGGGGGAATAGCCACTTAAACTAGGGAAGAGAGAATGTGATATTATTCTGTCAATTGAAGAGAACCAATAGCAGTAATAGCAATAGCAATAGCAGTAGACTTATATACCGCTTCATAGGCCTTTCAGGTCTCTCTAAGCGGTTTACAGAGAGTCAGCATATTGCCCCCAACAATCTGGGTCCTCATTTTACCCACCTCGGAAGGATGGAAGGCTGAGTCAACCCTGAGCCGGTGAGATTTGAACCGCTGACCTGCTGATCTAGCAGTAGCCTGCAGTGCTGCATTTAACCACTGCGCCACTCAATACCACTGCTGAAAGTTACTTTGATGGGACCATATTTTTGTGAACAGTGAAGTAAATCTGAAACATCTGAAGTCTGAATTTCACAAAGAATAATACAGGTAGTCCTCAACCTATGACCACAACTGAGCCCAAAATTTCTGTTGTTAAGCGAGTTTTGGCCCATTTTATGACCTTTCTTGCCACAGTTCTTAAGTTATTAACTACAATTGATAAATTAAGTGAATCTGTCTTCCCCATTGACTTTGCTTGTCAGGAATTTGCAAAAACTGATCGATCACATGACCGTGGGACACAGCAATGGTCATAAATATGAACCAGCTGCCAAGTATCTAAATTTTGATCATGGGGATGCTGCCAAGGTTGTAACAACATTCACATTTTGCAGTGCTGTTGTAACTTCAAACAGTCCCTAAACAAACTGTTGTAAGTCAAGGCGTACCTGTATTTGGATTTCTGAGGTAGTTCCTGGCTAAGGTGAAGCCAGCTCCTTCTACAATTTCAGTTATATTCAATTTCTTTGTAAATTGATCTGTCAGGATGTAAATAAAAGAGACAGTTCCCCTAAGAACACCTTACCCAAGACAAGTTTTAAAATGGCAATCTAAAGGCACAGCCACAGAGTTGCATTAAAGTGTTTTCCTCCAGTCCATGAGCCTGAAGAAAATAATGCTGCAGATGTTGAGCCTCCTCACCAATCCCTACTGTGCCTCAATAACAAGTGGAGCTGTCCTTCCTATTTAGGGAAGAACAAGTGAAGAAACACAATTGATTCCCTTTGCTTTGCTTTCCCTCCCACACACTGATAAGAAAAATAGTCACCAACTGTTCTTTTTAATGGGGGGAGCTGGGTGTGTGTAGGTGGGTGTTTAGAATGGCTGGTTTACCTACCAGTCAAAAGTTGCCTGATTAGTAGATGGCAGGTGCAGAGGTCCATTACATCTGTTACCTGTCAGGTGAACCATTTCTAAATATGGGTCTAGTGCTCTTCTAAAAGGATATCAAATTCATAACCACAACTGGTTATGGATGACAGTTCATTAGTAATTTTATCCCATTGTGATAAAATTGGAGAGAGCTTCCCTCATTCTCCTTCTTGGCACTAAACTCCTCTCTAAAAGAAGCCCATTTATCTCACAATCAGGCTAAGCATGATATGTGTGGCGGCCTCTGCAGAACCCAGTGGACTGATAACTCCTATAATTCAAAACAAAATGGCCAGAGAGAGGGAGGAAGACAATATCTACCACAAGCTAAGCAGCTAATAGTAAGCCAGCAGTTTGTCCATAACAAAAAGCTTTGAAGAAATCTGTGTGATGGAACAAAAGGAGAATTGAAGAGAAATTAAATCCTACAACAATATTCGATTGAATTAAAGATTATGACAGTTAAAAGTAAAAGAAAGGAATGTAAAGTTAGCTTATTTGATCAAGGTTAAAATAAGACATTTTTTTTTTGCTTTTTGCTGACATCAGGATTGAAACATTTATGGATTTGCTTATAGATAACAGTTGGGATATAGTATGAAGAGATACAGGTAGTCCTCAACTTATGACTACAAGTGAGCCCAACATTTATCTTGGTAAGTGAGAAATTTAAGTGAGTTTCGCCCCATTTTATTACTTTTCTTGCCACATTTGTTAAGTGAATTACTGCAGTTGTTAAATTAGTAACATGGTTATTAAGTGAATCTAGCTTCCCTATTGACTTTGCTTGTTAGAAGTTTGCAAAAGGGGATCACATGAGCCCCAGACTCTGCAACTGTCATAAATGTGAGTCAGTTGTTAAGCATCCGAATGTAAATCACATGACCATGGGGATGTTGCAATGGTCATAAGTTTGAAAAATGGTCATAAGTCACTTTTTTCAGTGTCGTTGTAACTTCAAATGGCCACTAAGTGAACTGTTGTAAGTAGAGGATTTGTTTAACTTTATAGGGCAGTGATAGCTAACCTTTTTGTCCTCACATGATGAAAGCGTGTGCAGGCATGAAATGTGTGTGTGTGCCCACACCCATAATGCAGTGTGCGCATGACACCCCACACACACCCTGTACCCCAGCATCTGCACGTGTGACACACACACCCCTGCGCTCCCCCTGTGCATGACCCCCAGTGCCCCATTTTGGGCCTAGCAGACTTCCCTGAAGCCCCCTGGGACCAAAAATGGGCCATGAGGGCACCCCCTGTGCTCCCCTCGCCCCCTGTGCACGACCCCTCCCCATGCATGCACATGCATCTCCTGCATGCGTGTCAGAGACCCAAAAATTAGCTGGCCATTGGGAGATGCGCACACATGCACGGTGGTGTTAAACTGGGTGACAGCTCACGTGCCCACAGGTAGGCCATAGATTCTCTATCACAGTTATAGAGTGAAGAGTTATTACATTTCTTTTTACTTGTAATGAAGAGTGGAACTCATATTTTTATATATTTCTTTTCTGTTTCTTTTCCTGCACTTTGTTTTCTTTCTTTCTGTTCCATTTTTCTTCTCTATAAGTTTAGTTGCATTATTTTACTATCATAACTAAAATTATTAATTAAACTTTTTTTTAAAAAAATGATATGTGTCCAACTAGTCATTTTAAGCATGAATTTATGGTTTTGAAGCTTAACATATTTGGTTTACTGCAATCGAATTTCTGTTCAGAAATTGAACAGAAAACTGAACCTGGTATAGAAAACTATGAATTAATTTTCAAATGGTTGCTTTGGGAGGTTCCAGGTAGAAAAATTTAATCTTCTGGAAGGCCAGGTAGGTCTAGTCCCTAAATGCTGAATTTTGTACATAATTACTTCTGAATTAAAGAGATAATATGGCAATCCTAATTAATGACCCCCAAATCAGGCTTAGGCATGAAGGATTCAAACTCAGACTTCTAAGATCAAAAATTCAGAGTCTTCTGCTTACATCTGCGAATCTATCAGGCTGTTTTCTCTCACATTCAACATCTCGACTTATTTCTGTCTCATTTATGATGACTTTTGCAAAATTTGGTAAGAACTTATGGAAAAAACAAAGGAAATTAAATCCTGACACATCTACATTTGAAACCAGGAAGCCAGCGCTAAATAACTTTGATGAAACTCATTTTGGAATATGTTCTTCCAAACCCAGAACAGTTGAGGAAACTGAGGTGAAATTATAGTCTGTTCTAAATGGATAACCTACCACCATTGTAAATACAGCTTCCTTATGCTTGGATGTAGCTTTCTATTTTTGATCACAGGAATTGCCATAATATTAAGGAATGAAGATGGTTGCTATGATGAACTTCAGTAGTCTAACAAGCTCTGATGTGATGAAATCAGTTTTTTCCTATCCCTCTGTGTATTCCTCCCTTAAAAAAATAACCCCCATGAGTCTCTTAGAGATAATTAGTGCGCTTGTTCAGCTAGGAGTGACATTACATTATTCAATAAAATAGACCACTTTTAAAGTCCCCAGGGTATTAAAAATTCCATGACTTGCTCATCAGCAAATGTGTATCTCACAAGTGATTGTTTTGCAGAGCACAGGTATTACTTGATCATTTAATTTTTTATTTTCTTGCTTCCATGATTTATGGCCTTCCTTTAGTAAAATGCAAGTGCCAAACTTTTCTAAGTCAGATCTCTTTTTAAAAAATCCTCTGGAAAGTTCCAGCATTAAACAAGAGCTCTTAAGAGAGTTCTAGGGAATGAAAAATGCTCTCACTTATAGCCCAGATGCCTGTGAAAAAGATCCAGTTTCAAGCAGTGCTTATCCAAGGACATTTCCATATACAGGTAATCCTTGATTTACAAGCATTCGTTTGGTGACCATTCAAAGTTACAACAGCACTGAAATAAGTTACTTGTGACTGAAGAAGCTTCTTGGATGAGAAGCGAAACGTCTTCATAGAAAAACCAGAAAGTCCAGTTGCCTCTTGAAAAAAAGCCATCTTTGGGACAAGTGACTTATGACTATTTTTCATATTTATGACAATTACAGCGTCCCCATGGTCACATGATCAAAATGCAGGTGCTTGGCAATTGATTCACATTTATGACGGTTGCAGTATCCCCTCTTGCAATCTTCTGACAAGCAAAGTCACTGGAGAAGCCAGATTCACTTAACAACCATGCTACTAGCTTAACAACTGCAGTGGTTTACTTAACAAATGTGGCCAGAAAGGCAGTAAAATGGGGCAAAATTAACTTAACAACTGTCTCACTTAGCAACAGAAACTTTGGGCTCAGTTGGGGTTATAAGTCAAGAATTACCTGTATTGATATTTTGGCCCAAACAAGGAAATTTGTCAATTTCAATTTTGTCAATTTTAATAGATTTGTATGCCAAATCCCGAAGGACTCCGGGCGGCTTACACAAAAGCAGTTTAAAAATATTTAAAAAGATTAAAAGCACAAGACAGAATGACTTAAAAACAAAAAACACAACATGCACTCAGTTTTTAATGGGGCTGAAGTTCAATCAAGATCAACAGCCCCAGGCCTGCCGGAACAGCCAGGTCTTAACAGACTTATGGAAGGCCAGAAGAGTAGGGAGGGTCCGGATCTCAGGGGGTAGATCGTTCCAAAGGGCCGGGGCAGCAACAGAGAAGGCTCTCCCCTGAGGAGCCGCCAGATGGCACTGCGTAGCCGATGGTACCCAGAGAAGGCCTGCCCTGTGCGATCTTATTGGGTGCTGGGAGGTATGTTGCAGGAGGCGATCACGGAGATATCCAGGTCCTAGGCCATGTGGGGCTTTAAAGGTAATAACCAGCACCTTGAAGCATGTCCGGAGATCGATAGGAAGCCAGTGCAGCTCACAGAGGATAGGTGTAACATGGGTGTACCTAGGTACACTCAGTACCGCTCGCGCGGCTGCATTCGGGACCAATTGTAGTCTCCGAACACTGTTCAGGGGCAGAAATAATACTCATCACACAGTAATCAATACTCATCACACAGTAATCATCCAACATCTATTGAGTTCAGTCCTAACTTCATCCAATCTATTCACCAATTGGACAGGCATGCCTTCACACAATCCTAGTTATCCCTTGTGGAAGAGGCTACTATAAAGTATGCCGAGGATCAGAAGCTAAGAAAATTTAAAGGAAAACTCTGGGGATTAGACTTAGGGTCATGTCCTTACTAGTTCCACTCCATGAATGTCTATGTCAATGTTTCTCAACCTTGGCAACTTGAAGATGTCCGGACTTCAACTCCCAGAATTCCCCAGCCAGCGAATTCTGGGAGTTGAAGTCCAGACATCTTCAAGTTGCCAAGGTTGAGAAACATTGGTCTATGTAATGCGTATTGATAAAACATTAGCAATTTTTTAAAAAAAGACTGAATTCTCATGTCTAATGTCAAGGCTGGCTTGCTCTACACTTTTGCTCGCAGCCAGACAACAGAAACCAGGGGGGGGGGGGATGATTGGAATATATGATGGCTGGCAATCAATTGAGGGATTCATGTGCCCCATCTGTAATGTGGGAGAATCTCTACACCTCAAGGTCGGGTGATGAGAACCTTCGGAGGCAAGCAGACTGTTTCCCAAAACAAAGAAATTGCATCCGATTGGTGGACACTAGACAGTGCATGGCCCAGGAAGGAAAAGGGGGATTTTAACTATGCAGCTTTTTGCGCCAAAAGGCAGAACTGGTTTTGCTTTCTATTGTGCTTATATGGAGTTATCAGTAAAGTTATACTCTTGGTAAAATAATGTCCCAGGAGTTTCTTTTGCTGCATATGCCAATGCGACAGTTGACATCTAAAGTTTAGCATGACACAAGGTAATATTTGTTATATGGTCATTATTTTATTATTTTGTTTATTTTTTGAATTCAATTGGTTTACCACCTATCTTGCATATATTATATAAAGGTACTTTAGTTACACCTGATTTTTTTCACCATTCACTATTACTAATATTTATAAGTTACAGTTTATCATTCAAAACACATTGTTTTCATATTAATGATATCATTAAAATAAATTTATTTTCATATTTTTTGGTTCTGGCCCTTACCCTACATATGAATTGTATTTAAAAGTGAAACAATTTAAGGATGCAGCAGCTTTCATAAATTGATAGTAGTGGCAGCACTTATATATTTACTACATTTATATTGATGTACTATTGATTAATTGTAAAGGAGTTTATAGTAAAAATTAATTCAGTTTTTATGCATTTTAATGATTTACAGTGTTGGGTACCTGAAATCTAAGCCATTTCTGTATTGCAGATGGTGTTCTAAGGAGATTAAATTTCATGAGAAATTTCATTGTGGTTGCAAAAAAAATTGGGTTAAAATCTGAAGTATACACTTTTGATACATCCCTTTGGATTTTCTGAAATTTTGCATACTTTTTGTACAGTGTTATCAAAGTTTTGTGTGGTCCTACTGATACATAACGAGAGCCCATTTGAACAAATAATAGGCAGGTTTGATGCTTGCTAGAAGTATTTCATTTTTTAAAATCATCCAACAGTTGATATGTCAACCTGAAAAAGTAATTGCCCTCTTAGACTCAGTAAGCAGTTATACTACTTTAAACTGTGGGAAATGGTGATCAGACTCTCAGGTCAATATGTAAGGATTCTGGCCATTCTGCCATGGCAAACTGTTTCCATTCAGTCATATTTCTAGGTTTTTCTAGCATAAACTGTTCATATCATGTCCTTCCATAATAGGTAAAGGTAAAGGTTCCCCTCGCAGATATGTGCCAGTCATTCCCGACTCTATGGGGTGGTGCTCATCTCCGTTTCAAAGCTGAAGAGCCAGTGCTGTCTGAAGGCTGCTGTCCCAGCCACCTTGGTCATGTGGCTGGGATGACCAAACACTGAAGGTGCGCGGGACGCTGTTACCTTCCCACCAAAGGTGGTTCCTATTTTTCTACTTGCATTTTTACATGCTTTTGAACTGTTAGGTTGGCAGAAACTGGGACAAGTAAGAGGAGCTCACTCCATTACGCGGTGCTAGGGATTTGAACCGCTGAACTGCCGACCTTTCTGATCAACAAGCTCAGCATCTTAGTAATAGCAGTTAGACTTATATACCGCTTCATAGGGCTTTCAGCCCTCTCTAAGCGGTTTACAGAGTCAGCATATTGCCCCCAACAACAATCCGGATCCTCATTTTACCCACCTCGGAAGGATGGAAGGCTGAGTCAACCCTGAGCCGGTGAGATTTGAACAGCCAAACTGCAGAACTGCAGTCAGCTGAAGTAGCCTGCAGTGCTGCATTTAATCACTGCACCACCTCAGCTCAATCTTAACCACTGAGTCACCTCATCCCTCCCTTCCATAATAGTTTTGTGGATTTAGGTCTGGAGTTTTACAGAGAATTGGGTTTCTTCTTTTTCAATGATTCTCTTGTAAATATGACTATATGTTTTAAGTCATGGTCTTGCTACATGACCATTTTGTGTGTCAGCTGACAGACAGATGGTCTCATATTCTACTACAAAATTATCTGATACAAAGCAGAAATCTCATTATTATTCATTATGGCAAGTTATCCAGATCTTCAGGAACCAAACTTGCCATCTTTTTGCTTTAGAGTTGATGTGAGTTTCTTGTGATTCATCTGTCAATATAATATTTATCCAGAAACCTGCAAGATATGCTGGTGCTTTTCAGAAAATTTGATATTAGCATCAAAATTCTGCCTTTCTACTCCCGTGAATCCCATTTTTATCCAATGCTTTTTTAAAAACGATGGAGTGATGCTCCGTGAATTAAACCAAGGTGGGAGTTGCCTGCAAATCCCTGGATATTGCTTGAAGTTATTTATGATTTGGGGGGAGGGATTGGAAAGATACAGTTATCCCAATTTTTTTAAAGCTCTGGATCCCTAGAGTTTTAGAAATAGTTCTGGAACATTTTGATAGGCATCAATGACTTTTACAGAGGTCTTCGGAGATTTCTTTCAGGAGTCATGTCTCCAAACATCTCCTTCTGAGACATGCCGCCAAAGTATGAATGGAGAATACTTCACTGTAATGTCTGGTGAGAGAGAAAGAGTAGGAGGGAATTGGGAAGATTTATGATAGAGGGGAACTGGCTCAAATTAGTCCTGATTCTTTTATGAAGTACTCACACAACTGGTCTTACTTATCCCTGATTAAATTAGCCATATGATTACTTTTTCACCCTGGCACAGTACATGTTGAATGACTGTTTATGAAATAAATGAAGCAAGCACTAAACTTGGATGCTACTCATTCTAGTTCCCTTTATGTACCAGAAGGACTCATGTGAAGATGAAACAATATTCAGCAGCTAAGACATCTGAATGTGAGTGAATTTCACAGAAATATATTTACAATTTTGATGAGAAAGGATTGGAGACCATTTTTTTACATATGTACTGGCATTCCCGGACTTGCTGGGGAATTCTATCAATGACAGTGAGTCAAATCCAGTGATAGTTAACATGAACATCAAGATTCCACAGCAGCATACCATTTCATGCCAGTTGCTGGTTGCTCAGTTACTGGAGAAGACCTTCCCTTCAGATCTTCTTTGTAGGCATCTAGCTGGCCATTTGCTAAAACAGAATGGAGCATTGCTCAGTTTTTGATAGACATTTATAATTATAAACTAATTATCAAGAGTAGAGAAAGGACAAGAGGTTCATTGGCTTCTATGCACACATGCATTATCCAGACATTTTCACTGCAAATTGTGTTTGGATTTATATAGTACCTTAGGTCATGATGTGGCTTATAGAGTATTGTGTGGACCCAGGGGCACTGTTTAGTAGTAGATACCATATCAGTTGTCAAAGGAAAGCAGTAATGAGAAGAAGTGGCTGAAGCTGGAACAAAAAACAGATGAACCTGATATCGTTGTCTTCTCTTTTACTCCAACATCTTCTCCTTCTTCTTCACCCAGCAAGCTGATCAAATAGGGGAGGATCACTTCTACCATCATTGATGGCTTGCCTAGGACTTGGGTTGAAATGAAGTCCTAATCCATAGGTGGCCATTTATATGGCTGAAACGAGAGAGAGGGAGATTAAGAGACTGCCTTAGTAGAAAATAACAATTCACTAAATTTACATCTGCCTTGAGATGCAGTGATGACACTGCCATCATCAGATCAACATTTTACAATAATATAACAGCATTGTGCCAGTGTTTATTTAATAATAAATTGACCACTGTTACCACTACAGCAGCCACCAGACTGAAAGACATACTGCTGAATACCTCCAAAATTCATCACCATTGCCATCTCTAGCCCTATCACCACTTTCTCAGCCACAGCCAATCAGCACTCCAGGTATTCCATTTGACCGACAAGGATTTTTAATTTACCAAAGTGGGTCTTTTCCCCTTAAAGAAGCTGTGCTGGCTTTCTATAGAAAATTCAAAGCATTTCACATTCATTACCTTGTTCTATCCTTTCATGCAGGCTTCGTGTTAGATTACTTCTTAATATTATGTGCAATTTTAGTGAATGTACACGTACAATTTGCCTAACTTTCTAACCCATTTTGTGCAGGAACCCCCAAATACCATTGAAACATAGATAGCACACGCATAATGCACACCACACATAATGCATATAGAGGCTTTAAATAAGGATAGGGAATCAGTTGAAGAATTAGTAGTAAGGAGTAATAGATATAAATTCACTTATTTCCTGAAGTTGATAAAAATCTCAGATTAATATATTATGTAAAATATTCCCAACTCATCTGATGTGGATCTCTATGCCACATCTATTATATGGGGTATAATGCTCAACATTATATGCAGGATAACACGGGATAATGGCAGTACAGTGAACTGATACTTATTCTGCTAAAACTAGAATTCCCTTTTGTACCAATAGATTTGGAAAGTATTGAAGTGAGAGAATCTTATCAGTGGGAAAGAAGGGCTATGATTGAGTCAATTTATGAAACTAGACAAGTTTGTGCTGCTTTTCCAGCATACCCAGGACATGCTAAGAATAGTACTCAACACCTGAATGCAATTCTTCAGATTGCTGCTGATCCATTTTTGTGCCAGGTGTAATTTGACACGGCCCCAGCTGCCCAGACTGGCTGCTCCACAAACAGAAACATTCCATCTTGCCGTGTATATCTACACACATCTGTGAAGATAAAGGAAGCTGCTATAATGGGATTTGCAACTATGGCATATTTAAAGAATAAAAAGCAGAAGGAATCTGCTGCAGTCACGATGACATGGAGGAAACAAAAATCCATCAACAAGATGAAGCACTAAGGAAATATTGCTTGCAAATATTGCATTGTTGTGCCAGACTGAATTAATGCTGAGTTCAAATACATTCAACTCCACCTGGCACAGATCCAACTCTGGAGAGCTGAGACACTAAATGGAAACGTGTGCTTTCAGCCTGGCAGGGTATTTTCATCCTTGCATAATGTAATTTACCATTAGGAGAAAAGGAACGTCTATAAAGAATGGCACCGGATACATTCCTATGACCGCAAGGGATGCAGGGCTGTTGTTGTCTTATTAGGTTGCTGGATTTTTACTCCACCTGGACAGATTTGCAGGTGGTAAAAGTTTCACAATATTTATATGTCCTGTACAAATGGGCCCTTTCACATCTGGGTGTGCAGATAGGAATAGACAGGAATAGTTCAGCAGAATTTCTCCACCTCAGATTAAGAAGATGCAGGTACTGGTTAGGAAACGTTCTTTTTGGTGGTATCTCAGTTATGGATTACATTTTTCAGAGTGGTTTACTAGTGCAATCTTGAGGAGAAGGGTGTTTTTATTCATGCAAGTCATGAAAATCAAATTCTAGGCAATTATCTCTTTCTCACATGTTTACTTCAGTAAGATTGTGGCCATAGTTATCCAAGGGTAAAAGTCATATATCTAAATTTTCAGTTCAGGATAGAAAATCCCAAATTAAACCATCTTAATCAAGTAGCTGCATCACTTCTGCCACTTAAGTCTTCCAGCCATGAAGAATCCTCCCACCACTCTAGTTTATGGGATATATTGCTGAACTGCTCTTACCATAAATACATTTCACCTAAAATTTACACTAGCTTAAGTTAAACCTATTAGATGGGGTCTTATCTGTTATCTGTGTTCCCTCAGAAGGCAAAATCACCTCAAAATGTATCTTCTCTATGGGCACATTATAACTGTTCAAGTATCACCTGTAAAAACAACACAACCCAAGTGGCCAGAAAGGCCCAACAGAAACTCCACTTAGTGCGAAAAAACAAAGTAGAACAACACCTGATGACCTCCTTTTACCGGTCCACAATAGAAAGTGTCCTCACTCATTGCATTTTGGTGTGGTATGCTGGTTTGACAGCCGTGGATAGAAAGACACTAGAGCCAGAATGGTAAACCTATGGCACGCGTGCCACAGGTGGCACACAGAGCCATTTGTCAGGGCACTCAAGGCATTGCCTTGTCAGCTGGCCAGCGGCACATGCGCGCACTGGCCAGCTAAGGTCAGCCTTTTTTAAAGCCATTTTTGCCCTCCCCAGGCTCCAGAGGCTTTATAGGAACCTGGGGAGGGCGAAAACAGCCTTCCCCACCCCCTGGAGGCTCTCCAGGAGCTTCAGGAGCTTCCCTGAAGCCTCCAGAATGCAAAAACCCAGCCCTATGGGCAAACCAGAAGTTTGGGAACAGACTTCTGGTTTGCTCATAGGGCCGGTTTAAGCCCTCCGGAGCCTTCAGGGAAGCCTCCGGAAGGCCCCTGAAGGCTCCAGAGGGCTTAAACCGGCCCTACAAGCAAACCCGAAGTCTGTTTCTGAATTTCCGGATTGCCCGTAGGGCTGGTTTTTTATGCTCCGGAGGCTTCAAGGAAGCTCCTGAAGCCTCCAGAGGGCTTCCAGGGGGTGAGGGGAGGCTGTTTTCACCCTCCCCAGGCTCCTATAAAGCCTCTGGAGCCTGGGTCAAATGAAAAAAGCATGCAGAAAATGGAGGGTTGTGCCTGTCATGTGCGCATGGGCGCTGGGGGGGTTCACGCATTGCATTATAGGTGCAGCATCTCCGCACATGACCCCCCCTGCGCTCTGCCTGCTTATGGCATGCGAGCCAAAAAAGGTTTGCCATCGCTGCACTAGAGGGTCGTGAGCACAGCACAAAACATCGTAGGCTGCCCCCCCCCCTCCCCGACACCATTCGATGACATTGCTAGGGCTCACTGCCTTAGAAGAGTGAGGAAAATCCTCAAGGACAACTAACACCCTGGTCAGCATTTCTTTAGTCTCCTACCATCAGGAAGGAGCTATAGAAGCATAGGTAGTCGCACAACAGAGGTGGGTTCCTACCAGTTCACACCTATTCGGTAGAACCGGTTCGTCAAATCTACCGAACTGGTTAGAAGAGGTTCCACCAGTGGACCCAGAAAGCAGGCCACATCTACAGAAGAGGTTCCAAAAATTTTTGGTCCTTGGATATGATTATTCTACACTATCATGCTCATATTTATAAAACTCAGTGCCTCTGTGAAAGGTAAGGATGATTACTGCGTTGTGGTGCAATCAGAACATTGCGTGTGTTGAAGTTGTTTTAACGCAAACCAAAGATGCCTTTTAAAAAACAAGTTTACATCATATTCTTATGCCTGCCAGTGCTGTGTGTGAGGTAATTTAAGGTGGTTCTGACAAGTGTCATCGGCATCTTCATATCCAGTCACATGGGCAGCAAGCCACTCCCATCCGGTCACATGGGCGGCAAGCCACTCCCACAAAGGAGCCACACCCACAGAGTAGGTTCGAACAATTTTTGAAACCCACCACTGTCGCACAAACAGGCTGAAGAACAATTTTTATCCATGAGCTGTCAGACTCCTGAATGAAAAATAACCCTACAACAACACAGTATGATTGACTTAGTGCAATAAGTCCACATGGTGCAATAGGATTGGGTGTTTGTTTAGCAGAATTCACTATCTTTCATTGTGAGTTGTATGGTGTTTCAGAGGGGGGGTGTACGAAGGGACAGTTAGCCAATCTCATTGTACACATGTTGTACTCTGACAATAAAGGTTTGAATTTGAATTTGAATTAGCAGTACGTGGAGAGGGTTTCTCCAGCATTGACTCCAGGATAAGGGTGGTGATGGTTAAAATCTGCCAGCTATATTGCCAAGCTTCATTTACCAAGACTAGCAGCCAATCAGGAAGTTCTCTTGGCTTGAGGACTCCTTTGGCAGAAAGCTTCTGCAGACCTCCCTGTTGTCCCAAAGAAATGTTTTTCATTGCCTTTGAACACAACGCACTGGCTGACTGAAAAATCTTTGGCCGAGTTTCAAAGTTTTGAAAAGACACAAAGCCTTTTCTTGAGATTTCAAAGCAATTTTTCACCACCTCAGCAAGGGTAGAATATCACCTTGGGGGGTGGGGATGGTGGGGGGGGGTGGAATAAAGAAGACACCCACACCCTTTTCCATCAAGACCTTTTGTGGCAGGGTTTCGTGACTCAAGCTTTTTAGGAAAGAACCAGTGTCAAATTCTGGCATCCACTTAGAGGGTTCTGATATTTCAGAAACAAATTAAGTGGCCTGCTGGAATTTACACTAAGCTAAATGTGCTAGGGGAGTGTTTATTTTACAAGAGGTTGCTTTGGCTGGATGATGATTGAGCTGATAGCATAGAAAAGAAAACTGGTACGAAGACAATGCAAACATGACTTTTAGCAGGCAAAACTCCAATTGCCTGACTCTCCGAGCACATGCCAGTGGAACTGCTTTAAGAGATCAGAATTGCAGATAGCTTTCATTAACAGCTTCACAGCGTGCAAGTTAGAACAATGCCTCTTTCCAAGTTTCAATCAGTATGAAAAGGGAAATTTTGACTCTACTGACATCTGTGGCAACATTCTTGTAGATTGTAATAGAATTTGCTTTTATACATCTATTTGCTTTTACACATCTATTTTACACGCTTTAAGAATCATTTATTGTTGCTCAAACCTTTGAGCAAAGTGCAGAGAAAAAGGACTGCCTCTCCTGCTGCCACATTTATTATATTTTTATACCATGACATACATACATATACATATACATATACATATACATATACATATACATATACATATACATATACATATACATATACATATACATATACATATACATATACATATACATATACATATACATATACATATACATATACATATACATATACATATACATATACATATATATCCTTCAAATGTAGCCTTACAAGTGCTCTTTCTGGTTATAAGGCATTAAAAATAATACAAAATGTTTAGAAATAAATAAGAAATCATCACACAATCAAATGTAACAAACATAGTGCAATCCACTTGGAATTAAGATTGAAGATCAGCATTCAAAATTTGATCAATGTATATATGAAACTCAATTTAATATGGAATGAAACTCTCTTACTGCTTCCTGTTGATACCTATAATATGGGAAACATCAACAACTGGCTTATCATAGTAGATAAACGGGAATGAATTACATAGGAAACCACTTCTCTTCCTCCCCCCACCAGCACTCTTTGCGAGTCTTGAGGTGCTATATTGCATGCTGACACACTCACCCACACATTTGAAAATGAAGCGATAGCAGAGTAAATGTCAATGCATTCAACATGACACAGCGAGCACCAGAACTTGAACAGTTTCATCACTGTGGCATTTACTGTATCTTGAAATAATATTAATCCCACTGTTGTCCTTCTTGATGGAATCAACCATGAATATGCTTTATGGGACTGGCCAAAGTGCTAATAGGTTAAAGGAGCAACCCATCTGGTGTTCCACTAAATTAAGGTCGCTTCATGGGATTTAATAAAACGAAGTGCCGGATGGAATTTTGAAAGGACGTTCTTGTAATTCATGTCTATTTAGGGCTCCTGATAACTAGAAATCTAATTTCTTCTAGTAAAATAGCTTTTTCTGAAGCCCGGCCATGTGAAAAAGAGACTTTAAAGGGCAATGATCAGAGGATCTTGACTTTGTTATTTCACAAATCACATTTTGGGCAGAGGGGAATTGAGGAATAGAATTTGAAGTCTCAAAATTAATCACAGTCTGTTTAATATTCTTATTTGTACTGCAGAAGAGCGGACATTTTCTACCAGGTACTTGATTCTATTATGAGAAAGAGACACAATATTTACCATTTATCAGAAGCTGAAGAAGTGATTCTTATTTCCCATAACCTTGAACATCTATTTTTGTTTTTCATGGTCCCACGCTATGCCTTTTCCTAAATCATCTTGGCCAAAATCGCACTGTGATTATCTAAGTAATATCTGACATATGTACATAACATAAGGTGAGGGATGGGAAACCTGTTGTTGGTTATATTCAGAAATAGTAAGCTAGAATTTTTAATCACGGCTTGCTGAAGAAATAACTTGAAGCCACTATGGATATATTCACACATGACAATAAACTACATGACTTATTGTTGTGCATGAATGAGGTTACTAAGTTTATAGGCAATAGGAACCTGTAGATTATCCAAGTGTAGCATCCTCATTATGCCATTTGTGAATGGCTGATTCTCTGATTTTTTAATTTTATTTTATATACGTAAAATATGAAAAAGAAAAATTATCAAGAGGTACAAAATGTGATGATCAGTCAAATAAATTCTTCAGTAACTCCGTTTTAAATCATTCAAGCCACCAAACTCAAAAACTTCTTTTTCAGAACAATCACCTATGCAAAGACACAAAGAAACAATGGTTGGTTTCTGGGGGGCAGGAAGCAAAGTTAATAATGAATTTAAGAAGCTGTAACAGGAATATTTCAGATCTTTCAAAATAACTTTAAAATAACAAAACATATTTAAAATCACAATTTCTGTATGTTAAAAGTTTTTTTTTAAAGAACAAAAAGATAAGAAAAACCAGTTTCCAGGGAGCTAATGTGAATGTTATATGCTGTATACATGTGGCACAAATGAACATGCCAAAAAGTGTAAAGCTCTTCCTTTGGATTCATTTACAAGTCGATAACATGAGCATGCTAGGCACGTGTGTAATTTTGACTGATTTGATAAGGGAAAGAGAGAGAAGCCGGGGGGGGGGGGGGGGGTGAATTTTACCAGAGTATTTGAGATTGTAAATAGTTGACGTTTTTAATATCGCCCTCTGGCGTCAACCTGCAGGTGTTTAGAAAGGCAGTTAAGATCTGGCTCTTGTCCCAGGCATTTGGGTCAGGATGAGTAGAATTCCCAGAGGTAGGCTACAACAAATTTCAGTTCTGATCTGATTATCATTTAATTGTTTTGGAGGCATATATTGTTTCTTTTTTTCTTTATTTTTCTCTTTTTGTTTAATGATGCTGTATGCTGCCCAGAATCACGTTCTTTGAGTTACGTTAAATGTTGTAAATAAATAAATGTAAGCTCTTTTGGGTTTTTTTAATGAAGTACATGCAAATAAATTGACCATCTTTAAATATTTGAAAGTACTTCATTCTAGCTAGATTTTGCCCAGAGATTGCTAACTATAAATACTATAAAGCAAATCTACTTCTCTAGTGGTTTTGATGGAATACATAGTTCAAATATCCAAGAAGAGTAAAGAAGTCATGTTGGATTAAGTAAATCATTCTTTTCTGGCTTCTGCATCTTAGCATCTGTAAAATGATCTGTAAAATGGGAATATTAATCAAGATCTGTCTTATGTGATTGCTATAATTAATGATGTCCCATCTCCCCGTTTCTCCCATTTCTTAAACATTTTCTTTTTCTAGTTTCCAAGATGCTTTAGAATTTATTTTTGTAAATACTTTATTGCTGTGAGGAAGTGGAAAGTGTTATTGTTGGTACTTTTCTGGTCTACGTATTCCATTGCTTTGCACCTTCCCTCGCTGGTCATAGATCCTGTTCTGAAAGAAATTTGGTGAAAGAAATCCCTTTGAGATTTAATACAAGACTATCAGACAACTGACAATACAATGAAAAGAAAGGACACCATACAATCATTTGGATATCTGAGGTAAGGGGAAGAATATCACAATCCATGAAGGAATTTAGACCTTAGAGAACATATGAAAGACCTGTTAAAGAGAGATTTGGAGCAGTGATTACACAGCCCACAGATGGAAGCAAGAAAGAAACTCAAAATAGTTCTGCTTGATTTTGTTTAGTATAACTTAAAACACAGAAACATTTTGACAAACTTACAAAATTCTACTATTATACAATAATAAAGTAAACATTCCTTGCGATTAATGTTTCTTGACCTAGCATATCTTGAAGAACTGATATTTCATCACCTTTCAGGTTTTCCATTTTTACAAAACTCATTTTTAAAACACACACACACACATACCCCCCCACACACACACCACACAAAGTCATCTCATTCTCATTGAATGGAAAATATGATCAGGAAATAAATACAATGGAATGTTTCAGTGCAACTCCTGTTTCCGTAGTTACAAAAATAATTTATTTTAAGCATTTGATATTTGTGTGCAAATATACAACACATCTATGAGTCATAAGTCATTCCAGCATTATTTTAAGCTTTTCAGCTTTTTGGAGCATACCATTTTAACTGGAAGTCCAAATTTGCTTCTGGTCTTGCTTCCACTATTATGTTTATGGTCTGTGAGTACATATCCTGTGGACATTGAATGGGAAAAAAACCTAAGAACCTTGTTCAAAGAAAGAAACTTTGGGCATATAGAAATGATGGTAGTGCCAGTGAAGCAGAGGGAACTGGGAAAGAATTATTTAAACAATACTTTACTAATAATAAACACTATCAAGCCAAGCCATTAAGCTGACCCTTCAATGGCCCATCTGTCATACAGTTAAGACCTTTAGAAGTTGTTTAAGAAAATGTTAAATAAGATGACATTCAGCAGCACAAAATGCTTGAGTGGTTAATGCAACATGAAAAGGAACCAGCCTGCTGGAGCACTTGATATACAGACCGAAGGCTCTCTAGAGAGTGAGAGGTTGCCTGTCCTGTGCTTTGAATCTGAACAACGTGTGGGGAACAACACAGAAAAATCACCTTCAGCTAACTGCTTGACAGCAATCCGCTTATGAGCTACTACAGATAGGAATGTTGACAAACCAGCAGGGGAAGAGAACAAGGATGATAGCAAGGAAAAGATGGGTGATAATAAGAAAGAAAAAGACTCTTCCTGCTACTACTTCTTATCCACAATATATTAGATTCAAGCTGTTAATTGAATTGAAAAAGCCATCTTGTGTTTGCTCAGTTAGATCTCTTTTCAATCTAGATTTCAGCTGACTTAATTTAGGTTAACATTAAATGTGTAGAAAGTTAGCACCCACCCCTCTCCTAGAAGAATGAAATAATCTTTAAAAAGGCAGAATATTATATTTCCCAAAGAAGAAATGGAGAAACATGTTTTTAGAGGCAGAAAGCAATTCCCCACCTTTTCTTAATAGCTCCAGCAGATATTTTGTGTCCGTTAAGAAAAGTTGGGCCAGCCTAATCAGAAACAGGAGGTCACCATTTAAAAATGCAGATTTGGAAATCCACTCAAGACAGGATATTTTGAAACAAAGCCAGAATGGTAGGATTAGCCCTCACTCAAGATCCAACACAGGACAAAAGCCATTAAGCCACAATAGGAATTACCCAACACCCTTTCAGAACCCCCTTTAATTGCATCACCCTCAGAAACCTCAACCAAACTTTGCTCAGACAAGCACCTAAGATTTGTACTTTGCCTATAAATCTAGCCGCGACCCCTTGGGAGTCTGACAACAGCCAGTAGAATACATTTTCTTGCACGGGAACAGGAAACTCAAGTGCAAAACCCAAGAGAACTCTCAACTCCACGTGGTCATGTGCTTGGTTGTTCTGCTCATTATTAAACCTTCTTTCCAATCAGCTGGCTAAATCAAATCTAGATATATTTCTTAATATTTTATTAGTGAAAGATGAAACTTGTTCTAATATTTTCTCATACAAAATGATTGCCACTTAGAATACAACACAAAGGATATTTCAATAATTAAAACAGTAATTGATATGAATGTGACAATATCTAGGGAAAACATAAAAAAGAAGAATTGAAAAAATGCAAAATTTGGATATCTAATTATTAAAAGATGTAGAGTATGGAAAAATCTTCTAATGTCATCCCTATTAGTGCTTTAGATGAAATAACAAACAGATGAAACTAATTTTTGTAAGAACTAAATATTTCTGTTGTATAAATTGTAGATTTAAAATAAAAATAAGTACTATACTACTACAGCTGGGATTTGGGAGACACAGAATAGATGGGGTGGGACCAGTCAGAGGTGATATTTACCGTTTCTCCAAACTACTCAAAAATTCCACTACCGGTTCTCCAGAACTGGTCAGAACCTGCTGAATACCACCTCTGACACTCTCTAATTTTTTGTTCCACCAGTTCTTTCTTGCAAGCAAATTGGATTTCTTGAAGATCTTCCAATGCAACATTGTTGCTACTTCATTATACCGTTGTTTGTAGTCTGTAAGATGTTCTTCCAACAACTAAATGAATGATCCACTAATTCTTCAGCTTCTTTGCAGAGGTGGCATTTGATATTATTATGTGGTTAATCTTTGGTGAGATTCACAGCATTTGGGACTGGTTGGTAGCTCAACAGCTTGAGTCCTAATTAAGGACCTAAGAACTGTTAAGGTAACGCCAGAGGATATAAGCTATTCCAATTAGGGTGGGTTTTTTTTGTAGAATCAAAATATTCAAGTCCGATAAATTTAGAATCTCCAAATAGTGAGGTAGCCTTTTAAGTATTGCTCCAAGGGCTCCAATTACAATCGGGACAACAAACAATTTCTTTTTCCACCGTCGCTCAACTTCAATTTGGAAGTCCCAGTACTTTGTGATTTTTTCTTGCTGATTATCTTCAATTCGTGCATCTCCAGGTATTGCAATGTCAATGAACCATACTTTTTTTCTTTTCAACTATTGTTATGTCAGGTGTGTTGTGGGCCAAGTGCCTGTCAGTCTGGATTCTGAAGTCCCACAAGATCTTGACTTTCTCATTCTCTAAAACCTTCTGAACCTGATGTTCCCAGTATTTTTTGCTGTACTCAAATTCAAACTTTTGGCACAATTTCCAGTGAATGGTCTTAGCAACGTGGTCATAGCATTGTAGGTAGTCAGTTTGTGAAATTTTGCTGCACCCACTGATCAAGTGGTCGACTGTCTCGGCCTCTGTAATGAGAAAGATGAGACAGTTGATTATTATTATTATTATCATCATCATCATCATCATCACCATCATCATCATCCTGTTTTCCTGAAAATAAGACCTCCACAGATAATAAACCTAATTGGGCTTTTGAGTCCATGCATTAAAATAAGCCCTTCCCAAAAATATTGCAACACAGCAGCAGCCATGAGGTGATCACGCTCGCCACCTCCTACACCTCAAAAATAATATTGTTTATTTTCAGGGAAACACAGTATTATTATATAAATGGGTGAATATAAGTGTTTTTGAGGCTCACTTTGAACCCTACAGTTAAAGAAGACCTTTTGAACTGCTCTTGATAGTCTAACACAAACCATTTTTGCTGGAAGCAGCACTCAGGGCTTACAAAGGAGAATCTGTGATGGGCAGGTATTAAAGATGACACCAAACACTATTGTTATTGGATGTATTAGTAACAATAAATATTTCTGTTTTGACCTCCTTCAGCACACAATGCACTGTACAAAGTCTTTTCCTTCACAAAATGCAGTGTAGGATAATAGTAGAGTTTGCATATGGGATTCACATTTTGACAGTGCTAATTTGACCCCAGCTACTCACTGAGATGCCTTGCTCACAGGATCATTAATTAACTTCAAAGAAGCAGTTGACAACCTTTTGCAATGCACAGCAAAAGGCAAAAAGATCAATTACAAAAATGCTTAGTATGCAAACTGTATCCACAATCACATGATGATTCTTTGAAGACAAACAACTCCATTGTTTGTAATGTAGACAGAAGTTGCTGAGTGGAGAAACAAAATTTCAGGCAGAGAGAAAAGTGGGTCATGGAGTAGGAAAAATATTTCTGTCTGTCTGTCTGTCTGTCTGTCTGTCTCTCTCTCTCTCTCTCTCTCTCTCTCTCCCCACACAGAAAAACTACCACTTAGAGAAAATGATGAGTCAGTTCATATTTCAGTTTAGAAGCAAAGCTCTTTGAGAAGATAGTAGAGAGCAACATCTGCTAATAAGCAACTTTGGATTTTATTTCATTCAACAATCTAAATCCCCAACAGTTGAACAAGTAGCTTGAATTATGAGACAACCGACATCATAATGGCTTGTTGTATATAAACCTTGAAATAAGCAAACCCACAAACTCACCCCACTCCACAACAATATAAATAACTAAATGTATTAAAAGTAATTACAATAGCAAATGAAATCTTAACTACTGTTTTTAGAATTTTCAGAAGAGGACTTCAAAGGAACAAGCCCCTCTAGTTGACTAATGAAAAGAAAGTTGAATAATATTGACCAATCAACATTATGGCAGAACACCTCCCCCTCCCCTAAAGATACTTATGACCCAGTTCTGAAGATCTAATGGCTGTCCCCTCTACCCATGGTCAAGTGAACTATTTTGGGTGCTTGAATACTTGGCATTTATGGCTGTTTACAACATCTCACAGTCATGTGATCATGATTTATGATGTTTTTGCCAAAAACTGCCCTTTTACTTTCAGTATTCAGCAAAAACTCTCCATAGCAAACAGTAGTGGGTTTCGGATCCTGCTCCAACCGGTACAGTTGGAATGGGCCTGGCATCGCCCACATGGGCGCGCCCAGCCCGCACATGTGTCGTACCTGCCTGCGACGCCTGCGCAAGCCTCCACGATGCTCCAGCTGCTCAGCGGAGTGTCATGTAGGCGCCGTACACACTATGTGCGTAGGTGGAAGCGCCAAAGGCTTAAAGGACAGGTAAGGAACTCAGGTGGGTGGGTGGGCCCTCCAGAGCACCATACCGGAACAGTACCCGGTGCTCCAGGCAGGCTCTGGCATACCCGTACCAGGGCGTACCCCCTGCAACCCACCACTGATAGCAAACAATGTGATGACTTAACAACCTAACTTAAGTGATTCACTTAATAACGGCTGCAAATAAGGTCATAAAATCAGGTTGGTCACATGGATGACATGCTTTACAACCGTCATATCTTACAATTCTATTGGGCAGGCTCCATTACAATGGCAAGTTGAGCATTCCCTGCATGTGTTTTATAGCTACATTCATGAAAATCTCAAGGCAAGAATATATATATATTTTTGGGAGTGAGTTTCAAAGCTCACATGGAAATGGAAAGGTCAGGCTTCATGTTGCTACTAGCTTGGTGTTCTCAGCCTGAACAACTTTTAAGATCTGTGGATTTCAGTTCCAGTAATTATCTAGCCAGCATTCTGGATGTGGAATCTAGGAGTTGAAGTCCACACATCTTATCTTGCTGAGCTTCAGAAATATTAAGGTAACCATGTTCTCCCCTGATAACCTTCATAAAAGGTTGAAATCATACAGAAAAAGATGCTAAAACTACAGGGACTTTTCCAAGCAAATGCCAACATCAACATTGAGTCAAACACAGACACACAAAGACAGACACACACACACACACACACACACACACACACACACAATTAATATTCACATAAACTTTCAATAGACTGATACTACCTATTTGCCAAATATCTTAAATGATGTAGTGACATTTTTTTTCTTTTTACGACCCTGTAATCCCTTGTTTCAGAATGGGGTCAGGGTGACTGAATGGAGCTGAGCATTTACTGGCTGGATGTCCTTCCTGATGCCTATGTGGAGGATGCAGTAGATATTTTTTCTTTGCACCCTGATGGAGAAACATCTGCCACTGCCTAGGATTGAATCTCAACCTTCCAAGTGGTAGGTGAGCATCTCCACCTCTAGGTCACCTCACCGTTCTGATGTAGTAACATTCTCTAATACAGCTTCAAGCAAAATGGCAAAATTCTAAGTATTGAACGTGTGATGGAGATCCACTAAATGAACCAGGATTGGAATAATTTGTAAATTATCAAGCTAAAGAAAATAATCTCTGGGAACTCTGGAGTTGTGGTCCTGATATACCCCTTGAAGCATCAGGTTTGGCAAGGTTTTTTCCAAAAAGTCCATACACATAAATAGAACAAGAATAGTTGTGGATGACCTTGGATGCCGTTGTATATAAATATTTTAGTTGTAAAAATATGTATGCAAATATTTAGCTGCACCTGTATTGTTTCCACAAAACCTGCAATGTTCAGTGATGTGACATGAATGGTTGCAAAAATGGATCTGATAGAACAACATTTTCACCTTTTTCACCAGATTTGATTAAAAGGCACTCTATAACACACTAAAATGGTGTGATATAGAATGAATTCTAGTTATCTGTTTGTATTCATTAATTCTTATTCAGATTAGATTACAGATGAACAGAGTTGGAAGGAACCTTGCAGGTCATCTACTTCAATCCCCTGTCCAAGCAGAAGACCCTACACAATTTCTGACAGATTGCAGCCCAATCTCTTCTTGAAAGCCTCTAGTGATGAAGCTCCCACAACTTCCGAAGGCCAGCTGTTCCTTTGGTTGATTGTTCTCACTGTCAGAAAAGTTCTCCTTATTTTTAGGTTGAATCTCTCCTTGATCAGTTTCCATCCATTATTCTTTGTCTGGCCTTCAGCTGCCTTGGAAAATAGCTTGACCCCCCCCCCTCCTCTGTGGGAGCCCCTCAAATATTGGAACACTGCTATCATGTGTCCTTCCCTGGTCCTTCTCTTCACTGTTCAATGCTAATAGCATGCATGCTTATATTTCAATCCCCCTTTTGATGTTTATTCCAAAGTAAGATTTTATTTTATTTTATTAAACTTTATAAAATTTATTTTGCTAAATATTAAAGGAGACTCACATAAAAGTATAAAAATTATAAAAAAAATATGAAGAGACTTAAATCCCTATCCATTAAAAACTCAGTTTCTCTCTGGGGCAGATGGGCATTCAAAAATGTAAACTATAAATACAAATACTTCAAAATTTAATGCATTTAATGTTGATTTTGGAAAGTGATAAATAGACTAAAGGATGGATTGAAATAAAAATTTGAAATTAATTACAAGAAGCCTTCTAGTAAGTTGTGTAGAATTATATAAAAATATATGGAGGTTTTTTAAAATTAAGTATAAAAATGCTCCTGGAGGGGAAAATATTGTTGATTAGGAGAAAAATCATGATTAAGATGGGACTTTAAAAGTAGGACAGTAGAGGTAATCCAAAAGAATTAAAGGTTATAATTAAAGGAGCAGACACCTACTAATACAGGATGAAGGAAAATATTCCAACTTTGGAAGGACTCAAGAATATTTACAAACAACACTCAGAAATTATTCTTAAGATAGTCTGCTATCAAAAAAACTGGATTTAAAAATGGCCAAAAAAGAACAGTTTTTACTGGACCTAACAACTGACTGAAGCTGATTTGAATGTGAACTTTAAAATGAAACACTATAAGAATGATATAGGAAAAACCAAAGGAGTGACTTGGATAATTATCTTATTTTGGATTTACAAAAGAAATATGTTAACATTTGGAAAGAGCTTCTGAATAGAGACAAAGAGAAAAATGAAAAGCAATCAAGTTCTAGGATACAGTTTAAAGGCATTAAAGATCAAGAACATTAAAAGCAAAGTAAGGTATATAAGGTTGGTTTATTTGATTAAAAGCAAAATATAAGGTACATATTGTTATTTCTGATAACTCTTAATACACTTTTAGTGATTAGGACCAAATGATGAGGGTTTAAGAGTATATTTATAGATAAGAGGAGATCATCAGGAAATAAATTACTGAATTGTACTTGTGATTCTTTCTTTATATATTTTCTTTCTTTAATATATTTTTTAAATTTTTCATTTTTTCTCAATACTTTTTTTTACTCTTGTATTTTACTTAATTTGTATTAATTTTTATTTCTGTAACTGTAAACTTTAATTTAAAAATATTGTAAAAACTAAAAATGAATTGTTTGCATCTTTACAATATTCATGGTCTATTTTAATGACTCTAAAAGCCCTTCTCCGATCTGGGCATCACCTACAGTAGATGTGTGGCCTTCAAATCCTAGAATTCCCTAAAAACATGGCTAGCAATGGTGGAATCGAACTTCACACATTGTCCAGTGTTCTGATGGGGAAAGAAGAGGACAGAGGAAAACGAATAAATAGGACGTCCTGGGCATTAGAGGATTGTTTCCTTCTTTTAACGGTTCATTTATAGGCAGATATACATATTCAGTTCAGTGTTGACTTCTGGTGACTGCTTGGACCAACCAGTTTTCTTGGCAAGATTTTTGAAATTGATTTGCCATTGCCTACTTCCTAGGAGTGAGAGAGAAGGACTGGCAAAGATCATCCAGCTGGCTTTATGCTTAACATGGGAACTGAACTCACAGTCTCCTGGTTTTTTAGCCTAATGTCTTAAATCATTACCCAACACTGTCACTCACTCACTCACTCTCTCTTCTCTAATAAAAAAAATACTGCATCTAATATTATTTAAGCTTTCCTTATCAAATTTCTTTAACAGCAACATATTTATGCAGATGATTCTTGAATATTATTCTTCCCAATCAGATTTTATTTCAATAGCAAAGATTTTCTTGTTCCTAAAATGAAGCTGTAGACAATTGATGGCTGATTCAAATCCCTTGAGGGCCTTTAAGAGGAAACACAGAGCAGGAGTTCCCCTTCTTTTCAGGCTGAGGGTTGCCCTCGGCCTTTGAGAGGCATGTCAAGGCGGCACTCCAAAATGTAAGCAAATCCAGAGCCAAGGAGTAGATGAGGCTAAGACAAAAACTAATTTTGATATCCTTTGAAATCAGAAGCAGTTCATGAAATGCAGTCAAGAGGATTTCTCTTCATGTGTTTAATTATTCTCCTTTCTTTGAGATGAACAGTTACCATTCAGTGAATTTTTGAGGCCCTCTGGGCATTGTGCCCAAGGCTTTAGTGAATCTGTGAGTTTTCTTAATTGAATTTCTCTTTAACGTGCAAACAGGGATTGTCACTTACAGCTTTTTTTTTTAAAAAAAAAAAAACCCAACTTAAACACTTCCTGAAAGATGGATGAACTCAATTATAATGTCAGAGTTCCAAGTAACACCCCCAATGAAATAAGACTTCGAGGCTTGAGTTTCCTCAAAGTTCCATTTTATTAGAGATGTCATATTGGCACATCTAGGAAAACCCGATTCTGAAAGCTTCCAGGTTTCCCCCACCCAAACGAAAGGTCAAGTCCCTGCTCAGCATCCACATGTCCATCACATGGTCCATCAGACACAGTGACGTGCGGTGAGGTTTATGGATGGTGAGGCATTGACACAAATTTTTTTAGACTTGTGGACTTCAACTCCCAGAATACCACAGCCAGGCATGCTCAGTTCCGATTTAAAGCGACAGCATTTGTTTTTCTCCTTTGTGAAATAAGTTTCCTTCTTTCTTTTTCTTCTCCCTTCCCCTCCTTCCTTCCTCTCCCCCTCCCTCCCCCCTCTCAAACACACACACACACACACAAACTTGCTTAACTCTGCTTGAGTGATCATAAAATGCCTAAAGTCAGACTAGATGCGGCATGTCATTCTCCTGCCTTCTCCTGTAGAGGGCGCTTTTTAGAGGCTTTTTTAAACAGTTAAGCACTAAGCAGAGTCATCCACTGTGACTCTGGCAGCAACTAGCTCAGCCTGACCTCAGCTCTTGCCTTTTTCCTTTTACATTTTTTTTCTTTTCATGATGACAGTGATGAGGCTCTGCCTCCCCTGCCTCCCCTGCCTCCCCTGACTGCATGTCACTGATCAGACACCATCCCAACTGGAGATGCCTCCCAGTCACACCACTCCAGATGCAGGGCAAGATGTCCTTGACTCTCCGAGAAAAGAATGTTATTTTGACTATATATCTCCTATATTCCATATAATCCCCCCCCCCCATTTCACCACAGTAGAAAATGTGGCAGGCCTGAAGGCCCAATGTAAAAGATGAGTTCCAGGTCTGACATATAAAAGGAATGGATGCATCCTTAGGATATTGAGGGACCTGGCTGAGGATAGACCATCCTGAAGAAATTCTATCTATATTGTCACATAATCAAAACACTTCCTATAATCCAAAATTCAAATCTATAACATATCCATAAAAATCAGTGAAAGTTGTTTTTAAGTAAGCCTATCTGAGATTAAGGAGAAACATACCCATTTGAGTCATCTGCCACATTCAGAATTACAATATGAGTGTTTGTAGGAAATATATTTCTGCCTTGGTGGATTAAGAAAGCCCACAACAGCTATATCTGAAATCCACTTTCCTTATGGTTTTTAAACTATAAAACAAACCCATTTCGGTAGCCCACAGATGCATTGCAACTCAGTGTTCAAAAGCTGCTATTAATACTTGTCCTCTTGCACTCACTGAAACTGTGATGAAAAAGAAGCCTAAATGCATTTATATCTTTTAGTGAGGAGACAATTGAATGTAACAAATGCATTCCAGAGTTATGATCCTACATAACTTTCTACAACTGTTGTCCCAAAGGTGCTTTTTCAAGAGGCAACTTGACTTTCTTGTTTTTCATTGAAGATGTTTCGCTTCTCATCAGCAAAGAGCTGAAAAAGCTTCTTGAAGGAGAAGCAAAACATCTTCAAAGAAAAACAAGAAAATCCAGTTGCTTCTTGAAAAAGCACCTTTGGGACAACTGTGACCAGGATGACTAAGAATCTCCATAGACATTCTACACCCGTGGCTACTTTATCTTTCTTTCTCCAATTCATTTTTTTATTTAGCTATTGATATGTGCAATTATAGAGCAAATGCAACAGAGTGCTTAAAGTTCATTTCTTTGCTCAGCCATAGAAGCTTAACTGATTACCGTATTTTTCAGAGTATAAGATGCACCAAGATTTTGAAGAGGCAAATTTAAAAAAAAAGTTTTTGCACTCTGCAGATCTCCCCAAAACAGCCCATTTTTCATAAAAACGGGCCCATTTTTTTTTCCAAAAAAAGGGCATGCATAGCCTTTAGGAGGCTTGTAGAGTACTACTGGGGGCTGGGGAGGGGGCAAAAATAAGCAAAACTGGACCTAGTTTTGCCAGGGGGGCTGAAGAATGCAGAGTGGGATGGAGCCCATTAATTGGCTCGTGTGATATGTTGTCGCCAGATGGGGGGTGATTTTATTATATTATTTTATTAATTTATTATATGATTCTCTCTTTTATTAGTTTTATTTTTTTATATGAGGTTTTTATATTCTTGTAAACAACCTTGAGTCATATGTAAATAGGCAGCAATATAAATTTCCTAAATAAACAAATAAATAAACTCACCTCTTCCTTGTCCTTCTAACTGTATTATTATTATTATCCAAAGATATACAAATAGTTGTGCTGTTTCATGAGCTCTTAAGCAAGAGCTGGCAAAATATATTATGGGTGTGATCTGGTAAAAGAGGTTGTGCCTTAATCTGACTTTCATGTCATTTTCTTTATCTTGTGATTTCCTATTTACTGAACAATGTCTTTCTTGGGGGGGGGTGGGAATTAGCATAATTTGTAGAACAAATTTGATTTGTTACAAAGGACTCAAACACTGATACATTTATATAATATGTTTATATAAAATTGATCATTATTATTTGGAATGATGCAGTTTAAAACAGTTGGATCCATCAGATGTCTTTTGCTTTCTCATGTCAAAGTTCTAAATTATTGCCCTTCCTTGTTACATATGTGTCTGGTTTATCTTTTTAAAATTCTTCTAATACAGGAGGAGCCTACAACTCATGAAAGGTTTTCTCTGATTCCAAGTAAACTCCAAGCTCTCTTGAAATGAGGCTGCGGTTTTGCAAAATAAGAAAAAGAAAGAAATCACTGATGATGTTACCTAGTTTGGGTAATGAAACATCTGCAAGAAAACAACCAAGCTCAGAGAGCACCAAGGACCCCTCATTTCAACCCTGAGCTACAAATATTCTCCTTTATTAGAAAGAAATCACATTTCTCCCTTTCACTTCCACTTATTCAATTAAATTATATTTAATCAAAAGTGTGTGTTTTTTTATTTACAATTATTTATCAAACACATGTGCATTAAACACCATTCCAAATTAAACAGAGTGTGATGCAGTGACTTTCCAGTGATGTTGGTCATATATGCATTATTTTTCTTCACTGCCAGGTTAGAAAATCACAATTTGGTTACAATTTCCAGAGGTCGTTGGTGGCCAGCCCCAAGTTCTGAAGAAGCTGTTTACAGCCCTGGGGTCTCTGATTGTGCACCTCCTCTTTAGATCAGCGGATAAACCTGGAAGTAGGAGATGTAGGGGATCAGGTAAGATTATGTAAACAACCACTCTGCCTTGAAAATGGGTTTCTGACATCGGTTTTTGACATTGTTGTCAAAGGACAATTGGCACTCCTCACATTTCAGACCTCATGCTTGGATGCTTTCATCTGAAACCCTTTAGGTAATAGTAGCCTTTCAATGTTATGATATCTCTGGATGAGATTCAATAAAAGAAACTCCCTTTTTGCTTAAGCCCTGGACTCTAGCCAGGCGGCTTTGACAAACGTGAACCGACTCCCAAAGAAAACAATAACAGTCCAGCCTTGGAGCTTTCTCTTCTTTTCCTTCTTTCGTTTCCCATTTCTAAACTTGCACCCGAGTTGTTGGGTTGCCTTTCCTGCTTTATTTCCTCAGTCAATAATCTTGGAAGCCAGGAACATTTTTTTTAAAAAAAAAGAAAGAAAGAAAGAAAAGAAACCTCCTTGGTTTAAATGGTAGCCCAGCAACAAGAAAGAGTGTGAATTCAAGCAATAAAAGTCTCGCTTGCTCACTCACTGACCTTTGCCATGCAAGGAAGCTACAGAATAAAACCATTGCTCTAGGTGAGCTTAAGCATTACATTATAGCCACTAGTTTTCCATTACACGTTCAATAGAATTGCTTTACTGTCATTAACACACAAAAAACCCAAGCAAAGCAAACACTCAGAAAGTCAAGCTGAGTGTCAGGTTATTTGTTTTTGTTTTCCTTCTCTCTCTCTCTCTCTCTCTCTCTCTCTCTCTCTCCCTCCCTCCCTCCCTCCCTCCCTCCCTCCCTCCCTCTCTCTCTCTCTCTCTCTCTCTCTCACACACACACACACAGAGACACAGAGTTTTATTTGGTGTCTTTCAGCTTACTATGTTTTTTTTTTCATTTCTGACTTTATTTTATTTCTCTAGTTTTCTGATGAATGAATGAATGAATGAATGAATGAATGAATGAATGAATGAATATGGGGACTTTTAATAGGGTAGGAACAGGATCATCATCATTACTATCACAATCCATTTCTGTCTCTCTCCTATGCTGGATGCTGAAAAGTGAAGGAAGTACAGTTTGGAGATGAAATTCAACCATCCGCTCTCCAGTTTACATATGTGTCTCTCCTTACTATCCTACTCAGAGGTAGGTTCCTAACAGTTTTGCCCAGTTCAGTTAAACCGGCAGTGGCATGCCGGCCTGAGTCGCAGAATCGGCAGCGACCCAGGCTGGACACGCCCTCGACCCGGTTCTCAGGTCGCTGCCATCACCATCTTTTTTTTGAGATCTGCACATGCACAGAACAATTTCCATTGAACTGTGCATGCATGCACAGCATGCATCCAGCGCATACATGCACACATGTGAAGCACGCTCACGAGCGAACCGCCAATAATGCTGGCTGAAACCGACCCCTAATCCTAGTTCAATCCACACTCATCTGCAATTTCATTTTGTCACCTGGAAAATGTCATCACTGTAGATAAAACAGTTCAGAACATTTCTCCTCCTTCTTAAATGACAGGGTATGACAGAAAGCAAAACTCTCTCTCTCTCACACACACACACACACACACCAATAGATCTGCATATTTATTTCACTTGCTTGGGCATGAGGAATAGGAACAAGTGGGCAAAATTTACTAGTTGATTGATGCTGAAAGGCAAGGATCTTTTAATTACTCCAGATGATTTATGTTGTTATGTTATGTTGTGTTGTGATGTGATGTGTTATTATGTATTGTTATGTATGATTATGTGTTATGTGTTGTTACATTCGTCACATAATAATTTAAAAGAATACCTGTATACCTATACTGATGAAATGAAATACGGCATTCTCTTGAGCACCTGTTTAAATATTTTTTCTAATGGAGCAACTTTTCCAAACAGCATGGACAGGTGATTTAGTTTGAAGTTTGAAGTTTTATTTTATTTATATGCTGCCCTATTCCCTATAGGGACTCAGGGCGGCGAACAACTCAAACGGGAAAGGGAACATACAAATACAAAAAAGGCATTTAAAATAACCAACAACCACACCTGTCGAGAGGGGAAGGGAGCTCATCAACCCCAGGCCTGCCGACACAGCCAGGTTTTAATGGCTTTTCGGAAGGCCAGGAGAGAGGTGAGGGTCCGAATCTCCGCGGGGAGTTCGTTCCAAAGGGCCGGAGCTGCAACAGAGAAGGCCCTCCCCCGGGTCGTAGCCAGATGGCATTGGCTGGTGGATGGAACCCGGAGGAGGCTGACCCTGTGCGATCTAATGGGTCTTTGGGAGATAATTGGCAGCAGGCGGTCTCTCAAGTACCCAGGTCCAATGCCATGAAGGGCTTTATAAGTAATAACTAGCACCTTGAAGCGTATCCGGAGACTGATTGGAAGCCAGTGCAGCTCGCGGAGGATAGGTGTAACGTGGGTGTATCGAGGTACACCCACAATCGCTCGCGCAGCTGCATTCTGGACAAGTTGAAGTCTCTGAATGCTCTTCAAGGGCTGCCCCATGTAGGGAACCAATTTAGGGAACCAATGGGCCTGACTGCAATTTGGAGATCAGTTTTCCTCAAACAACTGTCATGGGCCAGGCTGGATTAGTCTAAATGTTGCACCATTTCCTCAGAAAGAGAATTGTGGAAAATGCTTCTTATCATTCTCCCTAACTTCCCAGTTCCTATCATTTAGTTTATTTTTGCCCTTTTTAAAGACTAGTGTCTAAATAAAATCCTGGATTACAGAGAGCCATCAATTTATATGTTGAAACTGGAAATTAGACCTATGTGTTATGTAGAGCAATTCCTGCAAGGTGACGTTTCATTTGTCTTTACAGCTATTTGAACATAAATCATGGTTATTCTCCTGTGGCTTGCAGCATGGGACAAATTATCCTGTAGATCTGCTGTAGGCATCATGCCGGACTGGTTTCGAATTATGCATGTCTTCCCTCCAATTATGAACAAAATATGCTCTTCCACAGAACATTCTGTTCCAGACATTCAAGATGCATTCTGCTTCTGTGGGTATTCCCTTGTTCCCTTTTTAGGGGATTTTCTTTGAAAAGAGAAGGACAAGTTTGACTGAACTTTTTGTAGCACTTGATAAATGAATCCGAGCAATTACAGCCATACTTGTGCTTTTCCTGTGCTAGTCTATCATATGAAAAATTTAAAATGTGAAATGATCACTAAAATGTGAAATGATCACTAATTGGACAATTTCCTCTGATAAAGCTTCCAGGACTTCCGAAATGTACTGGTTTTCCATCTTTATTGCATTTTCAACTATGTTCAGGTTTAGGCAACATGTTAAGCCCAACTATAGTTTGTCATACCAAGATGCACAAATGTGCTCAGATACAAATGTGGGAACATACACACATATGGGAGACAAAAGCCTGCATGTGAAGTATTTTCTATAAGCACTTGTGGGTCCAAAAATACTCATTTTTATTGCTTAAGATTGCTATTGTTAATCCACAGAACATCAGTGTTTCATTACATGAAACAAAAATGCTAAATTTTAACTTTTTAAAATTTAGAAATTAAGTTTTTATTATCTTGGATGAAAAGGAGCGGCATTAATTAATATTTTTAGCAACAGCTCAAACATCAAAATATATAAAATGTAAATTAAATTGTAGTACAAAATAAAACGCTTCAAGTTGTCACAATTAAATTATGAAATATCAGTCAAGATTTTTTATGGGGAGTGTGTGTGTGTATGTATTCCTATAGAAAATCTTGACTAATATTTCATAATTTGATTGTAAGAACTTGAAGTGTTTTATTTTGTATTGTATTCGTATGTATGTATGTATGTATGTATGTATATATGTATGTATGTATGTATGTATATGAAATTTGCATTTATGTGGCCTCATTTCACACACAAAAAATAAACTATAAAATGGGAAGCTGTACATCATACTGAGCCAAAAACCAAATCATGTTATCATGTATCGTCTCACATTTCACAATATGAGAAAGAAAAATAATAAAATGTAATGGTAAACAATATGTGTTTTATTTTATAAATAAGTGGAACAAATCACACAATATACAGACCAGCAAATGGTAGCAAAAGAAACAAGGTAGTACCAATAGTCATAGGTGCCTTACATGCAATCACAAAACATCTGGAGCACAAATTACCATCAGTCAATTCCAAAAGGCAGCTTTACTTGAAACAGTTTACATCCTGCAATGATACCTTTAGCACCATCAAGCAACAACAGTTGCCTATCCCATTCTTGGGAAGAACTTTGTGTCTGCCATGATACCAAAATATTCCATTTTCCTCTGTTGTCTTGGTAACTTTTTTAAAACCAGAGAAAGTTTATTTTTCCCAGGAGGACAGACAATCCTCACAACCTTTATAAGTATAGAGGCCCCTCTGCACCCAACTTAGAAGAATGGTTTTAATATGGACAGAAACATTTGGGAAACTGGATCCTATCACCATGCTTAACTTCCCTGACACATTTTGCCCTTCAATGATTCTTCAGTGCTATTTTAACCTTTTAAAAAAAAAACCAAGGATAATTAAGAAATTACAAGATCACATGAAGAGAACAGCAGAGAACAATTAAGAATCTAATTTCTCCACAAGCTACCTCTGTCACAAAACCCAAATGGTTGGCACTATGCAGAGATTGATACTGGGTATGTAACAGGTTGCAAACTCCTAGCTGAACTTGACTTACCACTGAGAGCAGCAGCAGCAAATAATTGTTCCTTTAAGTAAAAATAGCAATATTACAGAAGTTTCTCTTTTTTCATAATAATCCAGCTGGTTTATTCTCTTATCTTGATTCTCTACAAGAGTATGAGATAGAAGGCTCTGAAAACAAACTGCTCCCCCCCACACACAATCTTTTTCCATCCAGATAAGTTGAAATTGTAACACCTGACATTTCAAGTCTAGGCAGCTTATACAGATCCTGTACTGCTTGATCAATTTAAAGTTTAATCTAGTCCAAGATTTGGTTTCCAAAAGAGGCCAGACAGATACTCTTGGCAACTCAGAAAGTGAAAAAAAACCAGGGGTTTTGTTTGTTTGTTTGTTTTCTGTTACCTGCAGCTAATCTCATTGCTACCATGTCTCTGCTAATACAGGTTTCTCTTCGTTCTAATCTTATGGGTAATCATAGCTGAGATCCTTCCTCCAAATGTTACTGTACATGAACATTTTAAAAGCACCTATGTAAAGTGATTAGCTAAGTGACTGATGTTTGTGTACGTAGGTTTTTACTTGCAATATTTTTGTTTGCCATGTTTGTATTATCAATTATAGCTATTGGCTAATATTGGATTGGTCTACAATAGCAAGGAACTCTTAAGGATGTTATTTCACCTACAGTTCAGAACAAAATAAGATTTGCTAAATGTGAATTAATATGTTGATGAGAATGCAGTTGTACTTAAAATTTCATACTCCTCCAAATTTTGCAATGCAGTACAGAAATATACCTAAGATGTGCATATTTGCTTTTTGCCTTTGTGTCTTCCTGATCTTTTCTCTGAACAATGAGGCATCTTACATTAGGAACTCATGTATTACATCGGGTTTTAGAAAAATTATGAAAGCACATTCCTTCAATTAAGCTCTCTGTTCCATTTACTGTTGCCGTTTGTTCTTTTTATAAAATGAATTTTAACTGTGTTTCTCATTGGGTTCTTAATTAATTTGGTTTGTATTAATTTCATGTTTCCCTACAAGCTGACTTAAATGCCCTTTTTGGGTGAAAGGAAGAAAAGGCACACATCTGCACATCATGTTTGCAATATTTGGTGGAGCAATGTGTTAATTTTTAAAATGCAAAGCGACACAGAAAGAGATGGAACCAATTTAGAGCGTGAGCATGCCAAAATTGTGTAGAAGAAATACAGACACATCCATCACTATTGTTTCAGTTATCTTGGCTCTGTGTTCAGCAAATCATCTTGTAGGTGAAATGATGCTCTGAAGGAATTGTGTTCTCTTCCAACATATGTGACCTCCATCAGTTTCCTGTGAATGTCCCCACATACTCGTAGCCCCCTGTCATTGTGCCTGCCACTCTTCCACAGTCCTAGCTCAGGAATGAGCTTTTTAAAAAATCTTCTGATTATACATGTTCAGATGCATAATGAAAATTAATTAGGCCAGGCATAAAAATCTAACAGCCCAGCCTACATCATGAAGATGAGGATAATGAGAATGCACAATGACAGCCATTAATAAACTTAATTGCCCAAGGCAAAAGTGCGAATAAAATATTCCAGACTTTTTCTTGCAGATAAGGTGTATCTCAGGGACTATTGTAATGTTCAAGCAGTAGCACAGGATGCAGCTGTGGAGAAAGTAGCAGTCGGATTGTTCTTATAATTTAAGAGGTGGGACACTGTTGGAGAAATGTGAGAAAGTAGCATCATTAGAGCAACAGAGTGCCTTTTGCCTAAAGCATGTTTTATGGGTGGTGGAGGTTAATATCAGCAATTCTATGAGATTAAAAAGAAAGATGCTGCAGCCTCCTCTCCCCTTCAGAAAGTCTTTAGAAGGGCCTCTTAGAAGTCATGTGATCCCAGCCAAGCATCTTTCCCATCAGTGCTGAAAGATTAATGAAGAAGAGACGGCATCAATGGATGCTCTTCTGTTTACGCTTCTGTGCCAAGTCTGAACAGCAATATCAAGGGCATTGCTTTTGAGCATAGGCATTTTAATCCACCCAGCCAGAACAGGGCATGACATATATACAGGGATGACTTTTTGTTGTTATTGCGCTACAAGACAGATTTGCAGAGCCTCGTCTGGTCATCAGAAGAAGAAAAAATCTGACTTACAAAGACAATCCTAAAGCCAAATTGAAACAACCCTGTTTCAGAGTGGCTCAATCAGTTCAAACCCACTGGGATCTGGAGGTACATTTTAAAATACATCTAGTTCATAAAATTGCAGTAGCTATAGATTCTTGTCTAAGAGCTAGTTTGGCGTAGAGTTAAGGCACCAGACTAGTAACTGGGAGACTGCAAATTCTAGTGCCACTTTAAGCACAGAACCAGTTAGGTAATCACTTTCTTGCAACTCTCAGAAGGAAGAAATGGCAAGCCACTCCTAAAAATTTTGTCAAGAAAACTGCAGAGACCAGTCCTGGCAGTCACCAGGAGTCAACAGTGACTTGAAACCCCCTCCTCCCTCTCTCGCTCTTTCTCTCACTCAAACACACACACACACACCAATAAAATAGATGTGGTTTATGTCTTGCCTGGTCCAGTTTGTGGCCTGCCAGTTCTAGGCCGGAACCTAGGGGATTTAAAAAAAAACAAGTAATAGTTGGTCACAGGGACAAAGGATTGTAGTTCTGTGGGATTTGCTTTAGTTAGGGGAAGCAGGGGTGCTGGAAGGAATAAAAAATAAAAAAATACCTTTTTGAGACTGGGCTTGTTTAGAAGTAATCCTTTGACAGAAGGGATATTTAAATACATATTTGGATGCAAGTTTTCATGTAAATTAAGGAAATAGCATCTGGCAAGTACAAACAACAGATTACAACTGCAAATTGCAAGGAACAAATTACAGCTAGATCGAAGGCATTTAAACAAATATGTAACTCAGATGAAGTATAAGCTTAGAACTGAGGAGAAATTTCCTGACAGTTAGAACAATTAATCAATGGAACAGCTTGCCTCCAGAAGTTGTGAATGCCCCAACACTGCAAGTCTTTAAGAAGATATTGGATAGCTATCTGTCTGAAACAGTATAGGGTTTCCTGCCTAGGCAGGGGGTTGGACTAGAAGACCTCCAAGGTCCCTTCCAACTCTGCTATTGTATTGTATTGTATTGTATTGCATTGCATTGCATTGCATCGCATCGCATCGCATCGCATTGTAAACCAATTGATCCGGAATTTCTATCTTGTCATATGAGTTTGTTCTGTCTAACTGTAATTTTTACTTTGTAATACATATATTGAAAATATTTTTATTTTGCCTGTGTGTCAGTCTTGATGCCTAATAACTGCATGGACAAGACTATGGATTGTCTAGGCAATATTTTTAGGTTTTCTCAGTTTTTTTCCTGAGAGGAAGTAATGGGTCCTGAATCACCCAGTTAGCTTTGTGCCTAAAGCAAGCTTATAATTCAGGCTTCCCCATTCCTAGTCCAGCACCTTAACCTCTAGACCAAAGTGGCTCATCTATCTCTATTTTTAGCTATTGTGCCATCTATCATGTACCTTTCTGTAAAAGCAAGATTGAAAGGCCAGCAATAGTTCTTGTATTTCAACCCTGTGATTTTCCTTCAGCCTGAATTTCTCTCTTAGAGATTACTGACCCCCACATCAATTTCTCCCTCCCGACCATATGTACACACTCACACAGACACTCACGCCAATTATGGTTTCACTTTGCACAACTCCTTTGGAGTTTGCAATTATGTAGGCGAAAAATGGCAGGAAGTCTGCAAATGACTGGCACCTAATAAGTACAATTAAAGTTCAAAAAAATGATGCTCTCTTGTACTCCAAGCATTTCCAAGGGTATGTGGGAGGGTTTGTTTTCTTTCTAGCCCTGCTGCTGGGGTCATCCACTTCTGCTAAACATGACTCCATGACCCATTTGATTTCACTTTCCCACACTCCAGGTTTCCTCTCTCCCTTTTTAAATAGTGGGTTTCTTTGTACTTGTGCTTTGATTTCAGGCCTTTGTGCCGCTCGCCAGGCAGCGAAGACAAATGAGAGCACAGGCCAAGCACACACCGCCTGTTCTTTGGTAGGTGTGATGAAGCAGCAATGCTTGCCGTACCTTCAAAGGAGGCCATTTATAATATAAATGCAAACTGGTCTTAGCCCTGTTTAACGTTTAGGTTTTCCTATTGAGAGTCTGCTTTTGATCAGAACGTTGAGAATTCCTTCTTAGGGTGGAACTACACATTACATGTTAATCATCTCTGTGTTGGTTCATGCTTAAGCTGGCCTCTCATGTTATCAAGAATAAGAGCAGTTGAAGACCTGCAAAAAGGAAACATGTTTTCCAATGAACACCAGATCTACTTTCTGTTGAAAGTCTTTAGAAAAGAAATGAAAGAGGAACAACAATGAGACCTCCACCACCAGCTTTAGGAGAAAAGAAATGGGCCCTTGCAGTATGTCATCTATAATTCCCAGTCATGCATGTCCAGGCTCAGCTTCCTGGGCTAATCTACAAAAGGAACCATTGGGTGCTGGTTGCTCAATACATTTTTCCTATCCAGTTGAACTAACTGGCCATACGAGGTATATTCCATGTCAAATTTCTAGGGAGTTTTTCCTCTGTGTGTATCTATGTGCATGCGAAGCAAAACAAGCAAGGAATATGTCTTGTCTAATTAATTACTCCACAGCTGTGGCTAGAAACAATGGCGGAATGCAATTTGTTATAAAGTACCACTGCAAATACAATTTGAAGAACTATAGAAGTACTACACAAAAGTTTCTAGAGAAATAGGTAGGTAGGTAGGTAGGTAGGTAGGTAGGTAGGTACTGTAGGTAGGTAGGTGGGTGGGTGGGTGGATGGATGGATGGATGGATGGATGGATGGATGGATGGGTGGGTGGGTGGGTGGGTGGGTGGGTGGGTGGATGGATGGATGGATGGATGGATGGATGGATGGATGGATGGATGGATGGATGGACGGACGGACGGACGGACGGACGGACAGACAGACAGACAGACAGACAGACACGTTTTCTATTGGTGATGATGAAGATCAATTCTGCAGCAGTAGGAATAAATTGTTGCCTGAGATTATTTGAAATTTCTCTACAAATGTCAGTAGAGTTGCATAATTGACAAGAAATATTGGGAAATAGTTACATTCAGGATCGGGAAGGCCTTAATTTGTTCAGAATGCAACTCTCCCCTGAAGAGCTATCCCTTTTCTTCTTGTTGGTAACTGTTGTGCTCTTTTGAGAGTTCAACTTTCCACAATTGTTGGCCGGAAAACTCCTGGAGCTCACTTCCAGTGAATTCACAACACCAGGCCATGGGAAGGATTCCATAAGTTGGCCTTAATTGTTGCAAGCAAGGATGATAAATGAAAGGAAATTCCATTCTTGATTTGCCTGATTATGGTGAAGTATTGTAGAGTAGGTATTAAGTAACATCATATGTTGTTTCCAGGCCCACGGAAGAAAGAAGCATACTGGCCTTGCTCATCATTTTGAAAAGTTGTTCATCATTATGGCTCTTAAAGCTCTTTTCATTTGGTCTTGAATTGCTGCCCTCACTTTAAAAAGTAATTACCTGAATTTAAGAAATTAGGCAGCTGATGGGTATTTCTTTTGTAATCCAGAGAACTGAAGGTGCAAAATAGCAGTTTATAGGCAAACACCCTGATTAAAGTTCAGGACATCCATCTACAAACAGCTTTGATGGATATTCCTATCACTTACAAAGAGAATAAAGAAAATAACAATGATATAGCCTACTTCCCCGGACCACCCTTCTTCCTTTCTTCTTGATGCAGGAGAGAAAAGCTTTCTGTGTATGTGTGTGTGAGTGAGTAGAGACAGACAGACAGACAGACAGACAGACAGACAGACGCACACAAATGTTTCTTTAACAGTTTGCAATGAACATTTGGCAACTGTTTTGCCAATACATTATGTTGCACTAACTCATGGGCATTTTCATAAGATTAAGATGGAAACTATATCAAGAAACTACCTTCATAAGAAGGTTAAGAATTGATGGCTTCTCACAGGAACTATTTTAATCCTTTTCTTTCTGTAATTTTGAAAGACATTTAAAAACTGTTGAGAAGAGCTTTAAAGCTATGTCTTTTTGGGAGATTCCTGTGTATAGCATAATTCTAGTATTTTAGATATTGAAACTTTATGTAATTTTTACTTCATATTTTACTATGTGTGATTTTAGTGTACACTACTAGGAGTCTGTTGTGAATGTGGCAGCATAAAATTAAAGCAAATAAATGTAAATAAAGGAAAATATAAACAAAAAAGCTATCTATCAATTCTTTTTTTAAATACCCATTCAATGTAAAGTAAGGTCTTTTTTTACAGTAACCATGAAGAGGATTGGTCTGTAGGAATTCTGATATAATTCAATTTTTATTTCATTCCTTTTTCTGTTAGGCAGTTGCTATAGCCAGAATTCCTGTTGTTTCTTTATAACCTTAGAAGACATGGAACCAGCTGTAAACTTTAGATAGGAGACATCTGGGATTAAACAAGCAACAGAAAGCAAACCACAGAGAAAGTTCATAGGCGCATCAAGTACAAATACAGATACATACAAATGATATTATTTAGACCAATTCATCCATTCTACACTGTTGGCATTATCAAGGTAAATTCTGGATATAAGAATTTTGGTGGATAAGAGCATTGAGCAGCCCATAAATATTGGTTAATGAATCATATTAATTTTCTTGCTCCATATGACCTCATTGTTTTCGATTCTTTTAATAAAAAATATTTGGGAACCAATGTGTTGCAAACTAAAGGACTCATGTTTATTTCCAAGAATGCCACTATAGATCCCACCTTAGTCAGAGTAAGCTTTAAAAAGGTACTATTAATTTAAAAAATACTGTGCCTACAGCCCTGTGTTTTAGAAAAACCTGTCAAGTGAAAAACTGGAGTGATGCAGAGCATACTGAATGACTAGAAGATGTGGCAACAGGCAAGTTCTTCCATTCACCTTCTAGGCAATGGACATCTTATGCTTGGAATACCCACCATGATAGCTCTTTTGTTCATCATTGAATTCCTTCCAGATGGCTGTCATCTTGTGAAGGAGCTGGTGATGTATTCCGACACTGCCTCCAATCCCCCACCCCCATCCCAATAGCTGCTTTTCTCATCCCCAAAACCTGATTTCAACCATGTTTCCAATCTGAATGTGAAACTGATGCTTACAAATTCCAGGCTTTAAAATGCAAGAGCAGAACAGTTCACAACCAGAGGTTTAAAGGCCAAATATAACATTCTTTTCAGATGAATGCAATATTTTCCTTGAAGTTCCCGTGGAAGGAGAAAGGTGAAAGAGAGGGGAATAATCAAAATCCGAGAGAAGTCGAAGAAAGAAGGTGTTCAATATTTCTCTGCTTCCATGTTCAAGTCATCTATTCCCATGCCATATCTTTTGCTGGATTCCAAATTAGCCCTTTTGTCCAGGAAGAAAGTGGGCAGAGGATGATTAATTACTCAACATTCCCCTTCACTGTTTTCCCAATTACAACTTCCTTCTAAAAATAGCTTGTGTTACCTAAAATGGGTCACAGAATAATCACTGATATAGAATATTGAGATTTTTGGATGTCTAAAGATAACCTAGCTTATATAGCCAGTCAACCCTGAAGCTGGCTAGGTGATCTTGAGACAGTCGTTCCCTTCTGCAGTCCAAGCTCTCTGCAGGGTTATTATAAGGGCAAAATAGAAGGAAATCGTGCATGTAAAGGTACAGGTAAAGGTTCCCCTTGCATATATGTGCTAGTCGTTCCCAACTCTAGGGGGCAGAACTCATCTCCGTTTCAAAGCCGAAGAGCCAATGCTATCCAAAGACCTCTCCGTGGTCATGTGGCTGGCACACGGAATGCTGTTACCTTCCCACCAAAGGTGGTTCCTATTTTTTCTGCTTGAATTTTTACATGCTTTTGAACTGCTAGATTTGCAGAAGCTGGGACAAGTAACGGGAGCTCACTCCGTTACGCAGCACTAGGGATTCAAACCACCAAACTGCTGACCTTCTGATCTACTGTACAAGCTCAGCGACTTAGCAACTGATCTTGAAACAGTCATTCCCTTCTGCAGCCCAAGCTCTCTGCAGGGAAAAATAGAAGGGAATCGTGCATGCTGGATATACAAATCCATTCTGTAGCAGCATCAGGGATGATCAAGTGCCTTGTCCATGCATTTTTATATAACTTTTATTTTCATTCTAATAAATATTTCAATCCCCAACATCCTGTCAAGTGGACAAACCGAGTGTATAAAATTCGAGAAAAGAGGAGGCTGCCGTGTTTTCAGGCTCAGATGTTGGCTGAATGGGCAGAGCTGAAAAGCTCCCACTGCAACAAGAATAAGGGAAAGGAAGACAATATCTTCTTTGCTTTCCGCCTTGCAACTGACCTTAAGGGCAGGCAGCAATTGTCTGGAAATGGCTTCATCACCAGGTCCCGAAAGCCGGCTTTTGATAAGAGGGTTGGAAGGAGCTCGCCTTAAAATATGGAGCTTCTGCTCCAGTGCTTTGCAGCCAAGTTCTGAATAGTTACAAAGGGGGAATGGGCAAAGGCAGCTGGGAGAACTCCAAAAATAGTTTTAATTACTATACAGTAAGACCCTTTGTCCAGCAAATAGATTAGATAATATCACTGATAACCTTTGCGGCATTAGTTCTCACATTACACAGTGCCATTCTCCTGAGCTAAGGACATTTTCTGAGATGAGTTATGCCATTTTTGCAATGAAATAATAATGTTATGAGGCTTTTACAGAAGCTCAGGTAAGATTCTTCTGTTTGATGCCCTCCCCACAATCCTGGATCTGATCCAGTCGGGCTCATCCACAGAGTTGGAGAGGAATGAGTTAAATCAGTCTTGCCTTTTGCCAAGTCCAGCTCATGGTTTCTGTTTACTAGGCTTTGTAAAGTTTGGGATGCTACTTCAACACCTCATAAGAACCAGATTGGGAATACTTTGCCCAATGCCCTTTGTGCAACCATAGTTTAAAATGACACTCTGAGGAACTAGAGTATAAAAACTGGCTACGAAATCAATTCGGCAATAAAAATAATAGCAACAACAGCTCACTGTCTGTATTGACTCTGTCCTTCCTTCCCCCTTTTCTCCCTCAAGAAGGGAGATGATTAGAAGATGTGGACCAGTGCAGAATATATTTAAAAAAAAATACTCAATATGTAATTTTAGGTGCTCCTAAGGAACTGTGCCTCCATCAGGTTGTTATTGTCGTTTAAGCAAAAATGTTTTTAAAAAGCCAATTATTTTTATTTTCTTACTTTGCTGAAAAGAAACTTTTAAATAAGGTCTTATATTCTAGTCTGTGGTAAGAACTATGGGAAATAAAACCCTGGGGGTTTTTTTCACTGTAGGATTCATTTCATGTCTTGGCCAAATTGATAAAGGTTGACATGGGCTGGTAATTCACTCAAAGTCAGTGGGAAATTGATCCAATTCTAGTGCCGTAGAACACTTTGTTGTCTGCCTTTAAAATGTGAGCAGCAAGTTTTAGTCAAAGTGTACAGCTTAACTGAGTTTTACACTTTGAGTGCAGGTTGCTCTTAGAAAACCTTTCTTTCAACAACAGAAGATTTATTTCAAATTATGTCCCATAAAAGAGCCACAAGGTTAGATTGCAAGTTAATTGAAATACTTTTTGGGAAGATTTTAATACAGCTGACTTTCTTCATTGGCTAAATGGGGAACAAGCTGGTGAAGATAAAGATTGGGACAAAGAAAATGATGGTCCCTGACTGCAGGTAGAGGAAAGAATTGATTTTAAAAACCCACCTGTTTTTCTCCACTTCTACAGCAGCAGGAATGGTCTAAAAAAGAAATTGGATGCAATCCCCTGACATTAATTGGGAAGGAGGAATTCTCCCTAGGAGTCTGCCATTGTTCACGAAATGAAGTTCTACTCCTCACTAGTTTGCACCTCAAATGGCAGACTGGGATTCATCCATATAGAAAACCTGAATGTCAAAGGAAATATGCTCATTAAAAACCTGTTCTCCAATATTTCATCTTCTGGAAATAAATGTCTTTACTGTTGTTGTTGTTGTTGTTGCTGTTAGTTGTGAAATCGTGTCCAACCCACTACCCCTCCAGGCCTTCCTGTCCTCTATCATCTCCCAGAGTGAGCTTAAACTCATGCCTACTGCTTCAGTGACTCCATCCAGCCACCTCATTCTCTGTCATCCCCTTCTTCTTTTGCCCTCAATCTTTCCCAGCATTAGGCTCTTCTCCAGTGAGTCCTTCCTTCTCATTAGGTGGCCTTCTAAAGAGCAGTCAGGGTTGATCTCACCTAGGTCTCACATGAAGTCTTCTCCATCAGTCTTTATAGAGCAGCATTAACAACAGACAAGTGGATAATTCACATGCAGCTTGACTGAGGTGTCTCAGTCAGGGCTCAGGTTTACTACTGCAAGCACAGGTTAAACAGATATACAAAATTCTTTGCCATTGGTCTGGCGGGCTGAAAATGATGAAAATTAAAACCCAACATTTCTGGAGAACACCAAGAAAGTCTACTTTTGAACTATTGTATAGGTCACTTTTTCTCCAACAAGTTATCTGGTTTTATTTAGCCTGTTGAATTTTTTCTAATTGTAGCACTTCTCTCCGGATCATATTTTTATATGTAAGGGATTGGCTAAACTATCATTTATGGGAGAGTATTTATGAATAGATACAGAGTTAGATAGCAATAGAACAAAAAAGAGTGTGTCTGTTCAGGGTCAAATGTTAGATTAATAGCAGAGAAAAAGAAATCAAAATGTTATATTTTAGTTAGTTGGGAAGTAGTTCCCATCCATGATAAATTTCATTCCCAAGTTGACATATTTTCAAATGCTAATGTTCTCTGGAGAGAGAAATTGTATTCTAGTGATAGTAATAACGGCTTCCAAGCTGAGTGTTCTACACAATCTGGATTCAACCCTTGGCATTCAACATGTGTAGGTATTAGGTTTTACTTTCCACCAGAATGAATAATTTCAGCTGTGCAGTGGAAATAAATTATAAGAAAAAAGGGAATTATGAAGAGGATCTGAGCCATGAAGGAAACAGGCTACTTCACCAGTGAAAAACAATGGATAATGAATAATGGTGGTCCATAATGTGGCTTGCATTTTAGGAAAATTCACATATTGATTGGAGCATGGTGCATTCTGAGATGCTTTATTAAGTCACCCCCAGGGTCAGCTGCACAATGTGTGTCTGCACCTCTCCTTTGATCTTCTCTTTCTTTGCCCAACTTTTGGGGTGAAGATATAATAAATAGGTTAAAAAAGAAGAAGAAGAAAATGGAAATAACTCTGCAGGAAACAGTAAATTCTATGCCAAGCGTTGAAATTCTCAAATGAAAGTCCATGATCAAAAACCCACTCTCTTCTCTGGGCTCCTATGCTATCAATCTGGTTACATGCTAAATTCTCCCTTCTTGAGGGAGATTGATGGTTTAGAAACATGAAATTAAATATAAATACATTACATACATACATACATACATACATACATACATACACACACACACACACACACACACAAACACACAAACACACACACACACACGCACACTTATGCACACAACTTTGGCAACCTAGATTACAAAGAAGAAGACTGTATTTTTTTTTCTTTTACTGTCCAAAGTGTTAAAAAAATAAATATTTTAAATAAGCTACATACCCAGAATTTTATTTCTCTGGATGATAGATTCCCTGACAATGTGCATCTAAGAATATCAGGTGCAAGGGCAGGGAATCTGTTGCTTGAAGATGGCCATGTGAAAGAGGTCAAATGGCACAGTTATGTATTTGGAGCCTTATATCATCCTTTGAAATACAAAAATATAGTGATCACCTATACCAGTGTTTCCCAACCTGAACAATCTTAATGTGTGTGGACTTCATCTCCCAGGGTTCCCCAGCCTCCTGGCTGAGGAATTCTGGGAATGGAAGTCCATACATCTTTAAATTGTCCAGGTTGAGGAACACTGATCTATAACATGACTGTTTGAAGAGAGAGGAAAGGAGGGCTGGGAGGGAAGGAGGGAAAGATAGATAGAGATAGAGATAGAGATAGAGATAGAGATAGAGATAGAGATAGAGATAGAGATAGAGATAGAGATAGAGATAGAGATAGAGATAGAGATAGAGATAGAGATAGAGATAGAGATAGAGATAGAGATAGAGATAGAGATAGAGATAGAGATAGAGATAGAGATAGATAGAGAGATAGGGAGGGAGGGAGGGAGGGAGGGAGGGAGGGAGGGAGGGAGGGAGGGAGGGAGGGGTACAGAGACATAGCAATGATGAATAGCCTGCCTAATTTCAGACAGTTGGATTACTTTGTCAGTCCTGGAATGCCTTTGATAAAGCTTAGTTGTGCATTGTCTGTAGTCCTATCTGATGCAGAAGTAAAGCCTCAGTTAGCATCTTTGCCCTGGGCTACTTACTGAAATGTTAGTCTGCCTTGGAAAAAAAAACCTTCAGTGGGTAGGAAATTCAGCCTCCTGGATGTTAATGGGGAACAGTGTGTCAGGTTTTTTGCCTGTTGAAGCTCCTGAATTTCTGAGCCTTATTCCAACTGCTAACTCAGATGAAATAGAAAGCTGTTGCATTAGAAGAATGCAACATTCCCCTTATCCAAAAGGCCAGAATAAATGTTAAACAATTTAGAGAAAAGAAGTAGCATTCAGAGTTAGAGTTAGAAGATAAGCAGGTTACATAAAAGAAAAGAAAAAACTAATGCTAGAAAATAATGGATCAAACCCATTGTGCAATTAAGTACTTTCTCCCTTTGATGCTCTGTAACCTGTTTGTTTTATTGGTTGGTTTTGTTATAGGCTGTCTTTATATCCCTGCCTATTAAGTCATACAGGATAACCAGCATGAAGACTGGGTCTACTCAGTGCGAGCCTAGAGTTGTCACACTGAGAATGTTCTTTCAAAGACAACATTCAAACCGACACATGAAAACTGTTTAAAACACATACTGGTGTTTTTTTTTAATGGATGGTGTAATATAAAGCCATTCTTCTCTCATCTTTCTTTTAAACTGTCTGCCTCATTCTAGAATATGTTAATATACATTCCTTATTTATTTTATGTCTACTGCTTAGTAAATATTTGATTGTATAAAGCAACCAAGGAGCATTTTAATTAACTAATTAATTAATTTAATTAATTGTAAAAAGTACAAGCAAATACATTCACTCAATTAACATCATGATTATTTTGATGCTCCATCAGTCAGTGGGTCTCTCCAGATCATCTTAATGACTTGCCATAGGAGAACCTGAAGTTGGATCTCTAGAGGGATCACTTCAGCAAAGAAAAAGGATCTGTTCCTTTTCAAAACAGCAAAAAGGAACTTTAAAACATTTTAATGATAAAAAAACGAGTTAGTTGGCCAAGCTTCTTGTGCTGCAGAAAATGTAATGCCATAACTTCTCACATCTCTATTCTAGATGTCACTTCAAGTACAGCCAGCCTTATTTTCTTTGTGAAAATAATAACTAATAACATGTGATCGTGCCAGCGAACCTCTTGTATCACAGTTCAGATGTCCCTTCTGAAGTGCCGCTTAGCAATCAGACAGAGAAAACATATGCTATTCATTTAGCAATTTTGCAAATTTAGAAATACAAATTATATTGTTTTCAAGCCAAATAATGAGCTACCAATTATTCTGCCAAAGAGATTGACTTGCACTTTTTGATAATTTTTCTTCCCATTGGCCATTGTTTTTTTAGTTATTAACAGGGTTACAGTTGGTCTTTCTTGACCAAAGACTTTTTGCCAGAGCTGCTGCTTTAAGCTTTCAAAAAATTTCTTTAAACTGAATACCTTTTGAAATCCCTTTGAAATTAAATCTTACCCCTCTTATAACTAGAACATTTTTCTGCAATTATGTGAACGTCACATTTTGCAACACCAGGGTTTTTTAAAACACAGCTTGTAGCCAAAAGATTTTCCCTATTTCTAACACACAAGTTTAATAAAAGATCCTTCTGAGTCAGTAACCTTTGTAAATGAATTTATGTTGAGGAATATTCTACACAGAATTAAAATGGTAAAGTTCAGCGGTCTTTCTCATGGTACTTCAAAGGGAAAAAAAGTAGATATGAAAATCAAATGAATTGTTTGCCTCAGTTTTTCCCAACTGAATAGAAGGCATGTTCCAATCATAATCAGATAAGAGATGTTGGGGTAGAGATGAGAGGAGAGCTCTTTCTTAATCATCTTTAGCTATGCCTCTCCAGGTTGGAGTTTTTCTACAACCTTATTTTCCCCCTTCCCATCTTCACTTCAGCATATTTTGCTTTCATGAAATGTTATCATGCAAGTTGTTCTTTTCAGATTTTGGCTTAGAATGTCATCCTTTCTGGGTAATAATCATTCTTAACATCCTTATGAAGTAACAAATTATAAATAGCAAAATATGGCACTCACTCCCAGAATACTGTCCTGATACTATCTTCAGATTGCATAAAACCCATGAACTTGTTTCTCCAAACTTGGTCCAGAGATAAACCCTAAGTAAGAAAGGAGAATAGAAAGCTCGCTGTCAGTCACTTGATAGTTATCCAATGGGCTCATCTACATATCTTTCTTACCCTGGAGCTGAGATGGCTCTTACCATTTGTTGAGAATGTATCTTCACAATGAAATTTCATCTCCTTGTCAGCATGCCAAACAGTGGTGGGATTCAATTTTTTTTACCACCGGTTCTGTAGGTGGGGCTTTGTGGTAATGGCAGGGGAAGGATACTGTAAAATCTCCATTCCCTCCCCACTCCAGGGGAAGGATACTGCAAAATCCCCATTACCTCCTAATGAGTTGGGACTCGAGAGGCAGAAAATAGATGGGGGCAGGGCCAATCAGGGGTGGTATTTACCAGTTCTTTGAAATACTCAAAATTTCCACTGCCGGTTCTCCAGAACGGGTCGGAACCTTCTGAATACCACCTGTGGTATTCACTTCTTCATCCCTTTGAAATCTCCCAGCTGCCCATAATTCTACTCAAATAAAAACCCAATAGGAAGAGGTTTTTTTCTGATTGAATAAAAATATGAGAAACCAGGGAGGCTGCAGATCATTATACCGCTTATTGTACAATCCTGTGTGCCATCAAAGGAAGCAAGGGATGGGTAAAAACACCAAAAATCATGAAAATATTTATGCACATAAATATTTTATAACACTTTATAAAAATGTTACATTTTTTTAAAAAAAATAAAGGCATTTTGGAAGCAAATTATTTTTCATAATAATTATAGTGGTGGAAAGAAGCAGAAAATTCTTAAGTAAAGCGCTAGACCAGGGGTGTCAAACCTCTATTTCATTGAGGGCTGCATCGAGGTTAGGTTTACTCTCAGAGTGCTGGGGGTGGGCAGCCGTGGTTGGGTGTAATCATGGTGGGTGTGGCCAGGGTGGTCATGGTGGGTGTTTGACACAGGTTTAAGATATGCTTTTTCTCTTCTCTTCTTTCTTTTCACAGTACTCCCCAGCCTCCAGAAGCACTCTGCCAGCCCAAAAGGGGATGTACAGAGGCCCCTCTGTGACCTATTTTTGGCCTCCCCTGTCTCCAGCAGCACTATGCCCACCAAAAATGGGCTGCACGGAGCCCCTGAGAACACCACCCTCCATGGCCCATTTTTGACCTTGCTGGCCTCCAGAAGCACTCTGCCAACCAAAAATGGGCCACACGGAAGCCCCCATGGGCCAGTCCTTTGATATTTCCAGGCTGGCCCTGTGGGACAGATTTAAGCACCCTTGAGTTTGACACCCCTGCAGGTAGATAAACAGGTAAATTCAGCACCAAGCTAAGCTGTAATGTGATCTGTTTGACTTACAATGTTGTGTGAACCCAGCTCTTGTCATCTGTACAACTTTGAGAATCAGAGAAACACTGTCACGGAGCTTCCAAAAGCCTTGGGTGTAACCTTACATTTGTCATTTATACACCTAGAACAAAATAAAATACATTTATTTGAAAAGGAAGGAAGATCAAAAGACAGAGTGGTATGAATGCACAGAGTGTCTCTCATGCTTTCATAATTAAAGGCATAGTGGGCATTGCTACAATAATATCAATTCATTCAGAGAATATTGCAAAATATTATTTCATATATTTTTTTCTTCTCTCGTTACATTTCTAATTCTTTTTCTTGCTTTTCTTTTTTCAACTTTTACCATTATTCCATATTTTGTTAGTTTTGTAAATTCAATAGTTATATTTAAAAAAGAGAATATTTCAAAATAAAAAGGTTATTTATACAAGTTATATATTGTCAATTAAATCAAGCAAGGGCCTAAATAATAAAAATAGATTTTAGATATGTCTGAATGTACTCAAGTGGCCTCAGATGTTTATGCAAGGAGTAAAAAGCCTCAAAATTAAGGAGGACACTCGGCAGAAGTGAGAACGGGTCAAAGAACCTTTATAGGGAAAAAGTGAGGAAGACTCTCTTATGGCATTGTCCCTGTCTATATTTTATCATTGAATTGTGTAGTTTCACTTACTGTGTAATTATTTTGCTTTGATCAGTTTGTAGAAAATGTCCATAGTACTTCCTGGAATAAGCACACTAGAAACTAAAAAGAAGATGAACATTTATCTGGGAAGGCAGCCTACCAGCTTTTAAAGAGGTTACAATGTCTTGTCATGAGAAATGAATCAGTAAAGTTCAGAAATGAAAAATCTGTGCTCTTAGAGATTGTTCCGCTACAGATCATTTTTGTTTGTTTGCATGTGTGTATATGTGTTTAATTTTATTACAAATTTAAAAACAAAGATAAAAACTAATACAACTAATATAGATCAAGGAAGAAAAAAGAAGAGACAGTTAAAAATAAAGGGAAAATAGAAAAGAAAGAAAAAAGATACAAAAAAGGGTCTTCCAATCATCTGTTCAACAGTTTATAAATGCAATTAAAAATTGACCCCTCTCTCTAAAAGTAAAAAGAAAAAACCAGAAAGTCCAGTTGCCTCCTGAAAAAGCATCTTTGCGACAACTATGACCTGGATGACTGAGAATCTCTACCGACTCTCTCTTTAAAATTACATCCTGACTCTCTCCTTTCTATGATCTGTCCTGTCTAATCATAAAAATCATAAATCATGTTCATTTTTCTGTTTTATGCAAAAAGTCCATAAGGGGTTTGCAGTCAGCAATAAATGTAGATATGGTATTTTCTCCAATCAAACAAGTCTATTTGACAACCTCAGCAAGTGCTATTGTGTTCACCAACCCTTCCTTCATTGTACAGTGGGTATTGCGAAGTCTTGCATGCAAGGCTGTATAATGACATGGTCAGTGGCAGTGGTGGGATTCCGGTTTTTTTTTTACCACCGGTTCTATGGGCGTGGCTTTGTGGGCATAACATGGCTTGGTGGGCATGGCTTGGTTAGTGTGGCAGGAGAAGGATATTGCAAAATCCCCATTCCCTCCTCACCCCACTAATCTGCTTTCCAGCTCCGTTCTCCTGTTCAGGGCAACAAAAGAAGATCAGTTGGAAGGCTGGGAGGCAGAGGGGGCGGGGCCAGCCTATTTTCCAGTTCTCCGAACTACTCAAAATTTCTCTACCAGTTCTCCAGAACCTGTCAGAACTGCCTGAATACCACCTCTGGTCAGTGGCAAAATTGTTTGGGGAAAAAGCTTCTGTTTCATAGAGCTATGCAGTGCTGCAAATAGACTGCGATAGAAAAGCAGACCAAAATAGAGAGGCTATTTTATAAAGTTTATAATATAATTTCGGCCCTTAAAATTGATAGTTCTTTTCTATATTTTAAAAAAAAAATCAGAACAAACATTTGCTAGAACAGACACCTGTCACTGAAAGTGGACAAAGATGGAAATCCTTGATTGCTTAAAACCTACCGTATTTTTTGGAATACACGACGCACCGGAATATAAGACGCACCAAGGTTTTGAAGAGGCAAATAAAAATAAAGTTTTTGCATTCTGCAAACCTCCCAAAATGGCCCATTTTTTGCAAAAATGCATGAATAGCCTTTAGTGGGTTTGCAGGGTGCTCCTGGGGAACTGGGGGGTCAAAAATGAGCAAAAAACTGCCTGTTTTCTTCATAAAAAAGGGCATGGATAGCCTTTAGGAAGCTTATAGAGTGTTTCTGGGGGCTGGGGGGGGGAAATTGAGCAAAACATGGGATGTTTTTTGCTCATTTCTACCCTCTCCAGCCCCAGGAGCTCTCTAAAAGCTTCCTAGAGGCATTGCACAGCCATTTTGGTGAAGGGGGTGGAGTTTTGGGAGGCAAAAAAATGCTGTATTCAGTGTATAAGATGCCCCCAATTTTCAGCCTCTTTTTTGAGGGAAAAAGGTGCATCTTATACTCTGAAAAATACAGTAAATGTTACAAAGATTTTGTTTAAACAAATAAAAACAAGATATTTTTTTACCATTACCACTGGTGCTTTTTCCACTATTATGTATATTTTTTCTGCTACTGGAACAAAGGCAGCTTGTGGATAAGTAGTTCGTTTGCAAATACTTTTGTCTGAGTAATGAATGTATCCCGTTCTGCCATAGAGTGCTTCAATACAAAGTCTTCCAGGCTTCAATACAAAGTTTTCCAGTTTTATGGAATAAAGACAAATGAAAATCCTATCTGGAGACAACCCATCATTTGCCCCCCTTTTACACATGTCATGTTGCTGCCAAAAGATATCCTTGTGTTTGTCACAAGCCACAGCTCTATCTTTCTCTGCTATTAATTTTAATTAATGTTCAAAGTGATCCATTTCTGGGTCAAGCAGACATGCTTCCTTATAAAACTACCACAGATGGAGTCAAATTTTCTTGAGTTAGTAAATACATTAGACAGGGAAGAACATGCAAGACTAATGCAAGGAAGCTGGCCTCTACCCAAAATGTAAAATCGAATGCTAAGAAAATATTCCTAACATTAAGAGCAGCTCAGCAGTGAAATCTACAGAAACAGGGGCTGCCTTTTGATAAATGCATTGAATGGAAGGCTAGAGAGTACTTTGTCAGGAATGGTTAAATTTGGATTCCTGTACTGAGCTGGAGGTTGGACTGATTGATATAGATCAGGAGTGTCAAACTCACTGCCCACAGGCCAGATACGTCACGTGCTGGGCCTGCCCCAATCTGGTTTAACAAAGGGGGGGAATGTCCCAATACATCACATGATGATGCAGTGACACTCATGGTATAGATGGATCCTTAGAGCTCTGTGATTCTATGAAAATGGCTGAAATGGCAAAGCTTGGTTGTAAACAAAATGGTTGACTTTAATAAAAAGATTCTGAAATAATCCTAGCCCAAAAACAGGTTGATTGTAAACTCTCCCACAATAGAATTTACTATCCTTGAATGATCCAATATATATTTCTCACTACAAATAAATAAAATATATGTTTCAGAACCTTTTGTTGCCTCAAGTTAATCATTGTATTTTGCATTATACACAAATATTATTTAAAAAAAATCTGATATGATCAAGCAAGAATTTTTAAAATGTGCTATGTGTAACAAGAAAAGAATATGTTTTATTTTCTCCAAGGCAATAGATGCAAGATTCCTTCCCCCCTGCCCCCACAAGGATATTCTAAGCATTCCCTTTCTTTACTGCTAATAAAGATAAAACAACCATAAAAAATAATTACATCTGCGACAAAGTACAATAAAGGCCAGATCTTCAGCTGCCATAAATCAGCATAAAGCCATTAGCTTTAAGGGAATTATGTTGTTGATTTACATCTGATGAGGATCAGATACTACAGCTTTAAGGACTTATCTGCCTAATCATTAAAGACAGCTAGAAAATTATATTTAGCTGCAACCAGCAAGCTTACCTTGTATCATTGGGCTGTATTTGTAAATTTCCTGAACTCATCCATCATCAAGATTTAATTAACTTCCAATCAAAATTATATAACTTGAACTATGGGTGGCATGCTTCTGATATAGACTGAAAGCTCCTCATCTTATTTTAGTGGGTCGGAAAATGTTTACAGGCACATGCCTGAGGTTAGTAACCATTAATTCACCCAGGGAACTCACTGCCTTGAGAAAAACCAAGAAAGAGTCCTGTTCAAATAAGCCATAACAAATTCAAGGAGGAAAAAATACTCAGAGATACACTACTGCAAAGCTTTGGTTTGTTGTCATAAAAGTATTGTTTTTTTTTTAAATTCATAGTCCATCTTAACTAGATGGCTGATAAAATTGTTAAAAACACTTTAGCTCACTCAGCATTAAAAAAAGAAGATGAAGATGATTGCTCATCATAATTCCTCATAATTCAACACTCTTCCTGTTTCTATTTAACATCTATGTAAGACCGTTGGATGAAGTCATCCAACATTATGATATGAGATACCATCAGTATACTGATGACACTCAGTTTTACATCTCTGCCCAGGATCAACCAAGCTAGATTCACAGCAGCTATTCAAGGAGCAACTAGTAGCCATGACCAGGAGGGCTTTTGCAGAGTTTCATGTAATGAGCCAGTTGTGCCCCTTTCTGGACTAGAAGGTATTAAGCATGGCCACTCATTATTTGGACATCTCTCATTTGGATAATTGTATTGTACTCTATATGGTAGTGCCCTTGAAAAACATCTATAGCTGCAATTGATCTAAAAGGAATGGTGAAAGCAATTAGGATATATATCCAGGTATACTTTTGCTTTGTGAAGTGCATCCTCGGTGAAATTTAAGGTGCTAGTTATCACCAATAAAGCCCCCTCATCACATGGGATGGGACCAGATTATTTCTCCAACTATTACAATTATGTCAGGAGGTTCGTGTTGTAGCTCCTGTTTATTAGAAAATGTATCTTGCAGAATCTAGGAAGTATGTGCTTTCTGTTGCATGGAACTATACCATATTGCACAACATTAGGCTAGCCTCAAGGCATGTTGGCTTTTCAGAGAGCAATTAATACCTCAGAGGCATGGAGGTTGGGAAGATAGTTGAACCCGGGTAAATAGGTTGCTGGTTTCCTCAGTTGCCATGGGATATATTTCCCTATGGTTGTTGATTTCATTTGTTGGTTGTATTGTTTTTAAACTTTGTTAGAGTTGTTAGAGTTGATAACTGACCTACATATGTTTTTGCATTTCTGTTGATGGTTACAGATAAAGGTTTCTCTTTCCCACTTCTCAGTTACCTAGCAAGTATCTCTAGTGTAGATGTAGTGTACATTTGTCAAGAATGAGGTAAAGCTGAATTTAAGAGAGACTGAGAAGTAGCATTGCCAAAAGATTTCCGTGATATATTAGAGTAAAAATGAAATCTGGCATTCAAATCTTTAATGTAAGATTTCCACTTTTTATATATCCTCTAGTCTTCTTTTTATTCAGATTGAAGCATCCAGTGAGGAGTGATATAGCTGATGATGCTCTGTTTTCAAGATTGTTGATTCACTCTAGCCAACATAAATTTTGATAGGGCATGATATAAATTCCTCATGCAAAGCAAATGCCTACCACCAACAATGTGCTTGCTTTCTAGAAAAAGATACAATGGGATTCAATATTCTCTATTTGGGGGATCTGCTACCCTTTCATATCTACAAAGGGAATGCATTCTGTATTATAAAGAGCTTTTAAAAACCATTCTCACATTGTATTTTCCAGAACTGAGTCCCGACACTGAAATATATCTGATGTTGAACTTGGTGTAGAATACATCACCAGTTAAAATGGGCATTGCTATTCAACATGAACAGTCCATTGTTTTAACAAATTTTAGTCTCTGGGAATATTTTGGATGGTTTCAGAATTCATTGGCTTGAAGGAACAATAGAAACACATATCATAAGCTTAATCTTTCATCATTCGGAAAAAGTGTTGGAGTTCCCAAGTTTAAAACTATGGGAAGATTTACATATCTTCCCATATTCTAATATTTTAATGTATTTATGTTTCATATTTTACACTCATGCTTTAATCCAGTTTTTTCATTGTCTCTAAACTTTAGAAATGTTTCCAGGCTAATTCTGTAGCCAGGGTAGCAGTACATAAAGAATTCCATGGCAGTGCATGGATGGAACCCAATTTTCACAAATATAAAAGAAACACACAACAGGAGACTCATTCTTTTGAAATCAGCCATTTCTTCCACATGACTTTGGTAAGAAAAGGGAGCTATAGTCAATAAGTCTTGTTTGTTTGTTTGTTTAAGAAAAATGAAATGGCAATTATGTGCTATGTTGGTTGATCTCCATTTCCTTCTTTTTGTTGCTGGGTTAGTTTCTGAATTGGAGTGGGGGTAATTTTTGGCATGAGTATTATAAGATAATTGACCAACCTCGGAAGCTAAACCTTTGTGTTCTGATGTTCACAGCATAAACAGAAAGCATTCTTCTTGGAACGAATCCTTTGTAAACTTATCTGAATGAACTGTGTTGAGATCTTAAAAGAGGCATAGTCTTCTGATAATCAGCTGCGATAAAGTTCACTTATGCTCAGTGAATTGTTTAGTTTTATTTTTGAACTGTGCCTGAAAAATATAGCCTTATATTCCTTTATACACAAAACCCTCATTTGAGATTCATTAAGAAATCCACAACAACTATAAAATTCAGCCAAAGGCTCAATTCTCCTTATTGGTTTCTATTTGTTCCCACCTGTTATAGTGGAGATACTACTGATTTGCATCTCTTGGGTGAAAAACACAATTGGGACTTTACTTCCTTTGATTTTTTTTTCAGAAAATCCATGAAACTGATGACTGTCATATTCAGACATTCAGTTTCAAGTAGGGGTCCCAAAACTCTTCTGTTCATTGACCCTTTATTGATGTTTCAGATTGTTCATCGACCCCAAACATTTATTATATGAAAACAATATAATAAATATTTAATTAATAGCACTATGGATAATAATAGCAAGAACAACAACAGTAGACTTTGGGGGGGGGGAGATCAGTATTGACTACTGTGGGGATTAATGGTTTAAAGAATGCCCTTCTACTACTTAGTTCTCAGAATTGAATCAATTAGTGATTGATTCAAAAACATCCACTAACTTGCATTTAAAGCTAAACAATACAAGTAGTCCTTGACTTACAACCACAATAGAGCCCAAAATTTCTGTTGCTAAGTGAAAGATTTGTTAAGTGAGTTTGCCCCATTTTATGATTTTCTTGCCACAGTTGTTAAGCAAATCACTATACTTGTTTAATTAGTCAAACTGTTGTTCAGTGAATTGGGCTTCCCTATTGCCTTTGCTTGTCAGGAGGCGATCACATGACATTGGGACATTGCAACCATCATAAATATTAGTCAATTGCCAAGTGTCCAAGTTTTGATCACATGACCACGGGGATGCTACAATGATCATAAGTGTGGAAACTAGTCATAAGTCACTTTTTCAGTGTCATTATAACTTTGAACAGTCATTAAATAAACTGTTGTAAGTTGAGGACTACCTGTAGTGAAATTTACTAGCAACAGAGTTTATACTGAATAATTAGTTGTCTCATGTCAAAATTAAATTGCTACTCTGCTCTATTTCACATCCAAAAGCAATCCAGAATGGGCAGTTGATATTTCTCTACAAATGTGGAATTGTGTCATCAACTATGTTCAAAGGACAGGGTGTTACTTGAAGGACCCAGAAAAAGATATAGAGTATGGCACGCACACATACACACAGCTGTGGCTATGAACACCTTGCTGCTGCTCCTAGCATTTGCCATTTGAAGGGGTCTACTCACGCTCTAGAGTGGTAGAGATAGTTTATTCTTAATGACAATAAGGACGTCGAGGTTTCCACTGATTTTGAAGAGCTCCACATAGGAGATTATTTTTTTAACTGCTCTAATTTCAATCTTACAATCACAGAGGCTGCTGAAGAGAGGTCTCATAAAAATTGGGAGAAGAGATTTTATATCTGCAGTTTAGGAGCTCTCTCATTATATATTGCAATATACTTCTTAAGCAGAGAGGTTCTTTCTGTAACTGCCAGGAACAAGGCTACTGTTGCAATAGCAACAAGTAATTTTCAGAAAGCAATACAGTAAACACTTTTTAGGCTATAAACACCATGCAGACAACTCATTTTAGGCTATATTGTAAAATATATTCGATCATGAGTTTTTCTGCATGTTTAAATTTTGTTTGTTTTATTTATTTTTTGGTGCTGAACAATTAAAATGCTGATTGACTCACAAATTCTCTGGATAGAGATAAGTAAATAAATATACTCACACAAGATGTAACTATATTATGAAGTTTTGTTGCTTTTATAACACACTAGCTGGATACCGGTGCTTCGTGATGAAACTATGTGATCAGGAAATGCAGGAGAAATCCGGTTCACTCTGATTCAATCCATTGGCTCAGTGATTGATGGTGGTTGAAACACATAAGGAAATATTGCTCCCATAGCCTTGAGTATGGAAGCAGTACCATAGGTGGAAGGCATAGATATTTTGATGAGGTACCAACTTCTAGTACTGTAAGGAGCATCAGACTGCTCCTGAGTGAAGGAGTGGAATGTCTGCCAGTTTGAACTGAGGTAACAGAATGTGAGACAACTGGCAGTCAGAATAGAGTTATTTTCATCCGGTTCAATCCATTGGCTCAGTGGGGATCAGTGATTGAAACACATAAGGGAATATCGTTCTGACCACCTTGAGTCCAGAAACAGTTCCATGGTTGGAAGGCATAAACATTTTGGTGAGATACCGACATTTAGTACTGTAAGGAGCCCCAGACCGCTCCTGAGTGAAGGAGTGGAACGTCAGTTTGAAATGCCAGTTTGAACTGAGGTAACAGAATGTGAGGCAATTGGCAGTCGGAACAGAGTTCTTTTCAGGTGGGGAGGGGGAGTAGAACTCCTTAGCATCAGAGCATGTTAATTACTGTATAAGAAATACTAGAAGCACCTAAAAGCCAAGACAAACATACGTGCCAAATTTCAAGTTTGTAGGCTTTACGGTTCTGTATATATACGAGAAGATTAACTGTCATGGCCTTCCCTAAGCAATTCTGAAAATTCTGAAAATGTTAACTTGGAGGTGGAGAGAAAGTTGTCAGATTCGTAATAACGCTATATTTTAGTTTCTGAAAACTGTGAAATATTGTCAACAAAGACAGGGTGATATAAGAATAATAATTTTAAAAAGAACCAGGGCTATGTGTTAGTGGTATCAGAAGAAAAATGGGTATATAGCAGTGGTGAAATTCATTTTTTTTATTACTGGTTCTGTAGTCGTGGCTTGGTGGGCATGACAGGGGAAGGATACTGCAAAAACTCCTTTCCCACACCACTCCTGGGGGAAGAATATTGCAAAATCTCCATTCTCATTCCACTCTGGGGCTAGCCAGAGGTGGTATTTTCCGGTTCTCCAAACTAATCAAAATGTCTGCTACCGTTTTTTCAGAACCTGTCAGAACCTGCTGAATTTTACCCCTGGTACATAGTATACCTTTCAGTAGATAACAAAATATACTACCCCACAAGCATTTAAACTGAGCAATGCATTTCCTTCACTAGTCTTTCCAATGGAGAGAATGTGTTGAAATATCCTGGGAAAGCTTCCTTTCTTGCCTCTCCTGGATATAATCTCTTTCTCTTCACAATCAAACTTTACCATGTAAATTTCTAGGAGCACCCCTAGGTTTCTGGACTAGACCATTTATAACTGCCTAGTTCTTGTTGCTATTGTTGCTCTTATTACAATTATTGTTGGGTATTTATCCATCTTTCTAATGTATAACTCAAACTCATGAACAAGCCTAAGATTCCTGACTCCTATTTTCCCCACAACAACCCTATGCCTGAGTTGGGCTGAGTGAGACTGACTGCCCCGCATGAGGGAAGATTTCTGTAAAAAATAGCATAGATTGATGAACAGTTTGATATTTCTGAAAACATACAACTCCATTCATTTTCAAATGACAAACCAGCTAATAATACTGTTCAATTTCATTGTAAATCCCTAGAAAGCTTCAGCTAGTGGGTCATTTAGAAATTGTAATCAATGTATTGTTGGTGATGGTGGTGAGGGTGGTGATTGCACAGTCAGACAGTTTCTTAGGCTTGATTTGTGCATTTTTATTCACCTAAGGACCTGGGATAGATATTGTTGTTTGATAGTGTTTAGAGCAGTGATTCCCAGCCATTTTTTGGCCATGCACCACCTAAGCATCTTTAAAATCCTGATGCCCCCCTTGTGACATATAATTCTTACTTTACTCAAAAAGTGAACTCTACTCACAGAGGAAGCCTAAAAGGCCATTAACTTGGTTTAAACAAGGATCAAACTGCCCCCATTAAAAATCAAATTGGCCCCACGTTGGGAATCACTGGTTTAGAGGTTTTGTCACAGAATGTAAGCTCTTCCGAGTAAAGCTGCCTTTTGCAGTTGGTGATTTTGTCAATGCCAATGATATTCAAGTGGTGATCCAGATATTTTGGGATTGCACCCAAAGCGCCTATAATTATTGGTATTATCATTATTATCACTATTATTATATTTGAAATCCCAAATCTGCCTTTGTAGATAAAAGTCAGAGTTTTTTTTAAAAAAAACTGTTTTAAACATATTGAATAAAAAACTTCAGAAACTTTAATTTCAACTATGATCTCATAAAAACATTATATGGGTAGGGGAGGAGGTTGCTGTATTTCAACTATAATGACCTGATAGGAATGGAAAATGCCTACAGGTATCTTGCATGTTCTAATTATGCACGATTTTCCTTTTTTGGTAAGTCTTCTACCCCTCTTCTCTTTCCCTGCCTCAATAATGTAGGAAAATCTTTCAGCAATTTGTGAAGCTGCAGCCGTGGCCTGAGCATTCAGTGTTCCTTTGCTGCCACCCAGTGCAAAATGGATGTATGAAAAATCCCCAACAGAGTTACAACACATTTTCATAGTTTTTGATCTTCGTATTAAAATTTCTCATCTGAAAAAGCATTTTTAAAATGAGTTGCCTGCTTTAAAAAAATGCACCTATGTTTCAAAATCATTTATCATTCCTATCTGAATTATCAACAGTTATGAGAGAAAGCAAAAATATTGGCTGTAAAAACTCCAGATTTCTTAACTGTACACAGAAATAAACACAGGGATAACATTTGCATTTGCTGGAAATGGTGGGCAAGTTTCCAAGCAGAGGGCCTCTTGTGATACCAGATGGAGCTGTTACAACTTTTCCTCCATGGATTCTGCCAAAGTAGAGGAAAACTGAAAAAATGGAAGGAAAAGGAAAGAGTGTTACAAGGGAGAGTTCATGTCAGCCACTGCCCACTCCCCACAACATTTGCAAACAAGGAGTAGAAATTGAATACATGTTTGTTTGGAAGACTTCTCTCTTTAAAAAGGAAGGGACAAAAGTTCTACATTACAGACCATAAATGGTCCCATTAAAAAGATCACACATGAATTGTACACTTGCTCACTAAAGCAAGATTGGGCCAATCAATGTCTTTCAGATAATTTGACCCAGCCACCATTGGCATGGCAAAAAATTATGGAAGCATTACCAGTGAGGGCTCCATGGAAAGGAATCTCCCAGTAAGAGGAATGAAAAGTGAACTACCAGTGAAAGTCATGGTGGTGCAGAACATCTCTTTCCACTTTATATTCCAGAGGGAGAAGAAGCTAAGCAGAAAGACATTTGGGAGGTCATAATGGAAGGACAGGCCTGAGGGAGTTGTAGCCTAGGAAAACCTCCATCTGTTAGGGAGACTCATGTAAGAATGTTAGTATTTAGTGCTGGGGAAGGCAAGCACTGACAAACTATAGATACCCTCTAATATTATCTAAAGCTATTGAAAACCTATTTTAAGTTAGTTAAAGGTGAATTTACTTCTAAATGTTAACAAAGAGATTGTGCTATATCTTTTACATTCTAATTAACCACTTCCTTCACAGTTAATAGAAGGAACAACAAAAGAATTTCTCAGCCAGAAAAAGGTTTAGTGGTAGCAGCAAGATAAATAGATCCCTTTAGTGGGTTTCCTAAGTTAATGGGATTTTGCTTTCATTTGGAAAAACAAGAAAAGAAGAAAAGAAAACTACCCGTAAGAGAACTTGTGATTCTTCTGGAGCTGACAAATCTGGATTACAAAAACCCAGACACCTCTTTTATTCATTCATTTCGTTTCATTTTTGAATGACTCTTGATGGTTACACATAGAAAAGAAGAAGACAGTGTACATGAACAGATAATAGCTGACCAGAAGACCAGGTCAACAAATTGTAGAAGCCAAATGGGAATTAACTAATGGGAATTCCAAAATTACCCTGCCGGGGAGAACAACAACATGTCTTAAATATCATTAGAGTGGGAGCTATACAAATGTCTGTGAGTTATCATTCCAGAAGGAAGGTACCACAACAAAGACCGTGCACCTTCTGAGTCATAAAAGATAACATTGTTCAATTGATGGGTCACAATTCCCACTCTGCTTGACCTCATCAGCTGGACAGAAATATTTGGAGATAAGCAGTTTTTCAGGTAGCCAGGCCTGGTTCCATGAAGGGCATTAATGGTACCCAGAAACTGACTGGTAACCAGTGTAACCAATGTAGCTCACAAAGCAATGGGGTCATATGAGTATAATGTGACATACCCATAATTGCATGTACTACCACATTCTGGATCAGATATAGGCTCTGCATGGTGTTTAAAGACAATCCAATGTAGAGTGCATTACCATAATCTACGTGTGAACTAACCAGGACACAAGTGCCAGTCTGAAGGGCCTCCCAGTGCAGGACATGTTGTGGCTGGCATGCTGCTAGCAAAGGTCCTCTTGACTACAGCTGCCACCTGCTCTTTGAGCATGAGCTATGAGTCTAAGCACCAGATGGTACACAAATTTCATACAGAGAAGTGGGTCCCCATTGAGGACTAGCAGTAGAATATCCTCAAAGCTGGGCAGGCCTGAATAAATATAGCCATTGGGTTTTTTCAGGATGGAGCCTGAGTCTCCTCATCCAACCTCCAGATACCAAGCCAGGATTTCAGTAGCTTTGGGCTTGATATGTAGAATTGGGAAACATCAGCATATTGATGGTATGTGACCTCAAAGTGATGGATGAACTTTTACAGACATTAAAGAGGAGAGGAGAGGACACTCCACAAATGAGGGGTTGCAGGCAAAATCTCTTCCCACCTTCCAACACAACTCACCACAAGGAAAAGAAGATATATTATCAAATTGTGGATGAGGACAGACCTATTACACATCGACCTACTTTAACTGCAACAGCCACAGCCCAGGTCCATCAAGGCTTGAAAGTCAGTTTGGTCTAGAGGTTAAGGAACCAGGCTAGAAAGCAGGGGTCTGTGAGTTCTGGTCCTGCCTTAGCCATGAAAGTCAGTTGGACGAGCTAAGCCCAATTACTTTCTCTCAGCCCGACTCACCTCCCAGGATTGTTGTTTTGTGGAAAATAGGAGAAGGAAGGTGTGTTAGATAAGGGTGTTGAATTATTTGTAAAAATAATAAAGGCAGGATGCAAATAAAATAATGAACTTGACCTTAAGAGGATATCCTGAGGATTGGATATTGAGATTACTTTTAAACAATGGGCACATCCTCAGGATACTTCCTTATCTCCCATTGTCTAATCCTGATGTTCAGCCTCCTTCTAGCCTTCTCCCAGTTCCCTCCTACCCATCATCCCCTACCCCAACCAAGGCATCCATTCACTGCACTAACTTACCATGCACATTAGATCACCAAACACACCTCAGTCATGCAATTAAACACACTACAATCACCTCAGACTTTCACAGCAACACTCCAATTAGCTACCAAGCTGCATCTGCCCTTGGACACTTGGCAGTCCATGGGAGAGGGTTCCTATGGCAGATGCAGTGCTGGATGGCAGTGAAGCCCTGAAATAAACTATATTTTTATTTATAATTTATATTTCTAAGACTGATTATTCACCAATAAATTCCAGAGAAGGTGAAAGGTAAATAGTAGGATTCATATGTCTGTGTTTTCAGGATCAACAGCATTAGAGTAGAGCGGGGGATTCTTATGAAGTCAGGGAAGGAGAAATGACTTTATTGGAAGAAATAAAACATGATTTGTGTTCTCAAAACAAAAATAGAGATGAGGCACAGAAATGGCGGTTAGTTGAGCTAGAGCAAGTATGTTCAATCTGTTTTGGACTGAGTCCATATATTGTCTTGGGATTCCATTTCAAAAAAAGAGGAAAAAAGTATAAGAGGGCCAGGAAGCAGCTTAATTTAATTTAGTTTAACTATAAGAAAATTAAATTAAGTTAATTAAATTTAGTTAATATGATTACGTATGAAGTATTTAAGAACTTTCCCCTTCTGTCACATTAAAATTAGAGTTTAGGAAAATGTTTTGGATCGTCTCTGGAGATTTGAACTACAGTCAGGAGGCTCTGAGCCTCGAATCAAGAGTCATGAATAATAGAAACAAAGAGGGACAAGAACATGAGACCAGGAACATATGGAAGAGAGGCAAGGAGCTCTCCACTCTTCAGCATAAGCAAATGAGTGGTCCACATCTGATTCTGGATTCTGTTAACTGCATCAGAATTTTGATGTCTCCATAAAGACAAAAAGAAAAAGGTTACTCACCAAATGAGAGAAAATCCTAAAACAGCTTCCCTTCTTTCCTTCCTCTCTCTCTCCATAAATCTCATGGTACTCCCACTACCAAGTATACAAATGTCTCCCTTAACAATTCCATTTTGGCTCTAACCCCATTGGCACTTGACCAATAGTATTCATCAGTATCCAAATTATTGCCAGAATAAAATATCAGACTGCAACCTAGGTATATTCATTTGGAAAGAGCAAATTAGTTTTACGCTAAGTAAATGTGTGTTCAATTGTATTCTTAACAGTCAACATTAAGTTAGATTGCCATGCCATTTCTTTTTCATAAAATGTTTGACAAATCATACAATTGTTCTAGCTATCTACTTTCCCTACCTTTATTCTCCAATAGTATTAATCACCATTAGATTCACTTGGCTACATAATGCATATACAATTTTTCAAACACTGTGAGAAGAAAAAAAAATCTGTTCTTTCCCAGATAAGCACTACCCTTTATTTGATCTTCTATCTTCCACATTAAATTATCAATTGATTCTTTGGGACTGAGATAGGCACCATACTGATAAATCAAATATGTACGGCTAGTTGTCAGTAGTACATTTATTGTACATCTTGTCTATTTCAATAATGGAGGTTCAGCTATTTATTTGTTTACTAGCTTTATATCTCACCATTGTAGACATGCAAAGCTAAAAGCATATCACAATAATTAAGAATAAAAATAATTAATTGCAAAAATAAAAAACAATACAGTTAAAATGAGAGACAAAACTACAATCAATGACTTTAAAATTCAGTCTAATTGTCAACTGAAAGCTCGCTTTTGCCATTTTACTAAATTCTGGGAATTAAAGGGGAAATGTACCTCTTTCCATGTGCCAGGTAGATAAGCTTCTGGCCCTACGGAGAATTACAGAAAGACCTCTCCTGCTGATCTAACATATGGAGTAGAATCATAGTAGGAGTGGCAATCTCTCAGGGAAGCCATTTGTGATTTTAAAGACCAAGAACATGTTAAATTCTCCCTAACAAGCAATTGGCAGCCACTGAAGTTCTTTCCATTCAGAATTCATAAGATCTCAGTACCTTGTATCACTTAGTAGTGATTATCACAAATAATAGAAAAAATAGAGTGTTGAGAAAAGTAGAACCCTTATGATGTGAAGATATTCCCCATGCTATTTATTGTCCATTAAGTAAGCACTAACGTGGTGGCTCAGTGGCTAAAACAATGAGCTTGTGGATCAGAAAGGTTGGTGGTTCAGCGGTTTGAATCCCTACTTGTCCCAGCTTCTGCCAACCTAGCAGTTTGAAAGCACATAAAAAGTGCAAGTAGAAAAATAAGAACCACCTTTGGTGGGAAGGTAACAGTGTTCCATGCGTCTTCGCCATTTAGTCATGCCAGCCACATGACCACGTCTTCAGATAGCGCTGGCTCTTCGGCTTTAAAATGGAGATGAAATTGGTACAACTAGCACACATGTGCGAAGGGAACCTTCATCTTTTAACCAGTACATCTCAGAAACATCAGTACTTTTCTATTCTGTTTCTTTAAAGACCAATTTTTATCTCATAGAGTGTCACTGTCACAGGGAAAACCACTACCTGCAGAGTTTTGATCTTTATAGGTATACCTCCTGGCATCTGAATATTTTTTCCAAGGCGTTCCAGAATTACTGGTTCCTTTACTGTTGGCAGTTGCTCCTAAAAGGCAGAAGCTACCCATCTCGTCAGTGTCTTCGTTGCCAGTTCTAAGGCTGATGAATGTACATGTTGTCATTGTTTGATCCTCTTTGTATTTAATTGGGGCCCCATTGTTTCACAGAGTAACTTAATTAGTTTTAAAAATTAGGTTTTTTTGCTTTTTAAAGTATTTTTTTCTTGCTGGTTCAGGCAAATAGACAGGAAAAAAATGTTTTAAAAAGTGGGGGGGGGGGGGAAGCTTCCAAAGATTGTGTGGATCAACTGTGAGCCGCGCAATCGCCGGAAGCTTTCCCCCCCACTTTTTAAAGCATTTTTTCCTGCCTATTTGCCTGAACTGGCAGGGGAAAAATGCTTTAAGAAGTGGAAAAAAAGGTTCAACTATGCCATGCGATCGTGGGAACCTTTTTTCTCATTTCTTAAAGCATCTTTTTCCCTGCTGGTTTGGGTGAATAGGCAGGAAGAAAATGCTTTTAAAAATGGGGGGGGGAAGGTTCCCATGATCGCATGGCACAGTTGAACCTTTTGTTCTACTTCTTAAAGCAGTTTTTACTACTGGTTCAGGTGAATAGGTAGTAAAAATTCTTTTAATTTTTTTTTAAAGTTTGCTACGGGTGCCCAGTCACATGTCCCACTCCACCAAGCCATGCCGCCATGCCCAGAGAACTGGTGGCAAAAAAATTTATATTTCACCACTGGTTCAGAGTGATTCCTGAGGTTGAAAATAGACATTCATAGATTTATTGGTCAGGGAAATTGATCAGTTTTGCTCTTTTACTTTAGCTTCACAGACAATTTGTACATGAACTAGTCTCTGTTCTCTATTCTACAGTCAGCCCCTCTTTGCAGTTATAACTGAGATCTTCCTCCTTGTGCCAGACATATTGTCAATTGATTACTCCCTTTGGTGATACACAAATATGTAAAAATAATTTTCATTACAAACATGTAAGGAATGAAGAAATAATTGGATTGGCAGAAATTGATAAATTATTCTCTCGCTTCATTCCAGTTTCCTAGGCCATTCAATCCATCTACATTTTCCCGCTTACTGTTTTCAATTTTGGCATTCCAACCACAGGAGGCATGTTTTGCTTGCATGTTCGGCTGATTTCAGATTGAACCTGACCATAAAATGCATCAACTTCCTTTTCTTCTGCATCCATACATAAGTTTGGATAACATCATACTTAAGGGCTGTTCATGAACTAAATTGGTATTATCCAGGTAATATCTTTGCCATATCTTTTTCAACTATGAAAACAATGCCATTTCTTGTTGTTTGTTCTCTGAATAAGGACAGTATGACTTTCTGACATACAGTAAGTATCCATTTGGCACACCATTTCAATTAAATTCAATGCCTGCATTGCCAATGTGTGATTAATTCATTCTATCCTACACGGTGTTAAACTTACACATGTTCATGCTTCTTACATTCCATGTACTAACTATAATTCTGCTTTTACAGCTTCAGATTTTCTTTTGCTGCATGTCCACATCAGCAATTGGATGCCTGGAAGGCTTTTATCTAGCTGCATCATAAACACCATTAGCACATCAGCTCTTCCTCAGTAGAGGTTTGAGTGGCATCCAACATGAGTCCATCATCTGGCATTAAATCATCTATTTTGTTTATCCATGTGGTTTTCTTGGTAAAACACATAAGTGATTTACCACTGCTTTCTCCCACACAATACAAATTAATGCCTTTGCCATTGTCACTGAAGTAATCCTTTGCCTCTATCATCTCTCATGTAGCTGGTCATCCCAGCTGCCCAGCTAAAGGAAGCAGACACCTACCGATATATTGGGCAACCAGGATAACCTTTTCATCTTGTACATCCACAATGTTCTTCACTCATTCCTCCAAGAACATCCCCTCCAGTGATAAAGCAGGATTCTTCCTTGGGGAGAGAAGAATGAAAAGGAGATAGGAAAAAAAGTCATTTAAAAGATCAGATTTTCCTGCAACTAGTTCTTCCAAAAGTGTGCTGGAGGACATGAGAGATATTTTTCTAGCTTTTCAGAAAAATGTAAAAGCAGGTCTTGTTAAGGGAAAGCAAAATGCCCATAATAAAGGTGTTAAATTAAGCGTGTCGACCTTACACACTTAATTTAGTCTACATTTATCTGATGCTAATGTTTTGGATCTCCTATGATGGTAAAGGAAGGCGTCCTAATAAAATGGATTAAAAATAGATCATGCCTTGTGTATAGACGCATAGAAAAACTGCTCAAACCAGATCCTAAATAGGAACCGAGAATGAGGGAGTTCACTGTGAGACTCAAACAGGCTGGGATGTTAACAGGGCTTGATGAAAATGTCTCTCCATGGAAACACCACATGTTCACTCCTTATTTCTTCCTGAAGGAGGTTTCATCAGCCTTAGGCAGCAAATTAAAAAGGCTGTTTATGTCCTCCCCAACAAGGTTCACCAGCAAGATGTCTGGATTTTTCATATTATAAATAAGACAACTACAGGAATTTGAACAGTGACTAATTCTTCCTCACTAGAGATGAAATGTAAGAGAGGATAACAAAAAAACAGGTATTCAAGGCAGAAGTAGGTTCCTACTGGTTCGGACCAGTTCAGCCGAGTAAGTAGTAACTCATCCTGCTATGCTCCCAAACCGGTTCTCTTGGCGCTGCCATAGGCACCACCATCTTGTTTTTTTGCTTCTGCGCATGTGTAGAGCATTTTTAATACTGCACATGCATATCAAGCACACATGAGCAGCATGATCCTGAGTGAACCAGTAGTAGCAGCAGCCAGAACCCAACACTGATTCAAGGAAATCATCACATGTAAGGAAAAGGTAAGGCCTAAAATAGTTATCCCCAAAGTTTTCCTCTTTCTGGTCTATATTTTTCATTCATCAACCCAACTTTTATGAACAGCATTACATAGGATGGTAGAAGCAGAATTCTCAGCATAATCTAAATTCACATTTTTAGGCCACATTAATAAAGCAGCATGGGATGTGGTGGCTCAGTGGCTAAGACGTTGAGCTTGTTGATCAGAAAGGTTGGCAATTTGGCGATTCGAATCCCTAGTGCCGCGTAACGGAGTGAGCTCCTGTTACTTGTCCCAGCTTCTGCCAACCTAGCGGTTCAGAAGCACATAAAAATGCAAGTAGAAAAATATGAACTTCCTTTGGTGGGAAGGTATCAGCGTTTTGTGTGCCTTCGGCGTTTAGTCATAGCAATAGCAATAGCAGTTAGACTTATATACCGCTTCATAGAGCTTTCAGCCCTCTCTAAGCGGTTTACAGAGTCAGCATATTGCCCCCAACAACAATCCGGGTCCTCATTTTACCCACCTCGGAAGGATGGAAGGCTGAGTCAACCCTGAGCCGGTGAGATTTGAACAGCCGAACTGCTGAACTGCAGTCAGCTGAAGTAGCCTGCAGTGCTGCATTTAACCACTGCGCCATCTCGGTCATGCCAGCCATATGACCATGGAGACATCTTCAGACAGCACTGGCTCTTCAGCTTTCAAACAGAGATGAGCACTATCCCCTAAAGTCGGGAACGACTAGCACATATGTGCAAGGGGAACCTTTACCTTTACCTAATAAAGCAGCAGGGTAGACAGGAGTCAAACAAAAATTATTAGAAAATATTTCTTTTCTGCTATTTCCAATCATACTGTTTCTGGGTTCATGACTTTTCTTTCGACAGTTACAGCCTTATTTCAAAATTCATAACTCGTAATTATAAAAGGAGGACAGGTATTTACATCCCATAATTAAGCCTAAAAAATCGATGTGATTGGAATACATGGCTGCTAATCTAGTCTGTTTTTATTGTTTAAAAGTTCTTGCTGTGAGTCTGGAAAAAACCTGATTCAGATCCATGAGATTTATACTCCATAAATATATCTCATAAATTAATGCATCATTTGAGATTTATAGTTTTATTTATATGTTCAAGCCAAAATGAAAGGAGCTTTTCTAAAATGATGAATTATTCTCTATAAACTGACATCAATATTTTCCTTTCATCACTGATCTATCTATCTTAATGGAAAATATGCTTTTGGGTTGCTCAAATATACAACTATTCTAAGAAAGAGCTATTGCTCTTCCTGTCATACAGATTAGGAATAGAAACTGAGGAAAGGCGAGAGATTATAGCTCTGCGGCCGAGTATTATATACACTTAGCTGTCAAAGATTCCAAGTTGAATCCCAGGTAAGGTTGGAAACATTCATCTGTCAAATAATGTTGGGCAAGGTCAACCATTCATCTGATGTAAGGAGTAAGTTCACACAGGTTAAACTCTCTTCTCTTGATAGTGGTTTGTGAGTAAACCACAGTTTCTGGGACAAAGCCAAAACTATATATTGTATATAGCATTATGGATTTCACTGTGTGAACCTAAGGCTGAACCTGATTCATGAAACCAAGGTTAAAGAAAGTTTGTTGAGTTCCTAGCTGGGGACTCATTTGTACAAACGACATTAAACTTTTTGACTTCTCCTGTGTAATTATCATATGGAAGGAAAATAAAACTTCAAGCTGATGAAAATAATAGCATGGTATATGTTTTCATAGGGAAGAATAATACAAATGTTGTACCCATGTCAGAGAAATTGATCCTTGTGTTTATCTGAAGGTTTATGATCTTGATCTTGTCCTCCATAGTTTTGTCATGTTCCATCACAGGGCTAAGATCACTTTGGGCAGACTGAATGCCTATGCTTATTCTGATCCCATTCAGGTGTGAACTATTCAAATCAGCTTACATTCTCATTATGCAAAATCAGGTTGTGCATCTCCACTACAAATCTCTCTAGGTGGCTGCTAGGAGTCGAAAATGACTTGATGGCACGTAATCAATCCATCAATCTTCAGCTAGAAATTCTGTCTATATGCACAATGTTACGTGCAATTATATTTGATAAATTTGTCTTTTAAAATATTTTTAATGTAAAAACATTCCATGAATACTGTACAGGCAGTTTTAGCTTTTAATGATTTCCAAAATGCAGCTTTTTTAATCAACAGCTAGATATGACCCCTGTTATCAACCAGGACTTGCCATAGTTAGAGGTAATTCCTTTACAATATTCATATGCTATTTGCTCAACTTCAGAATTAGAAACCAGTCATTCTTCATCCTGAGTGCAACTAATAAAAGGCAAATCAAACAAACCTTGCTTCATTTATTATTAACATTCCATGGCAGAAAACATTCATGGATGGAACCTGGATTCTATGAAAATCTCATTTTAATGTTTTAATGACTGCACTATTACAATCAAACGTATGTTCAGAGAAGCAAAAATTAGAAAATTGAATTCAAGAGGGTAGCAGATCTTAAATTTGTCCAGATATAAGAGTAAAGGAAGGCTTAGCTATTACTCAATATCAGTTTAAGGCTATAATATCTAGCTATCTATCTACCTTATTCTTCCATGTCTACTTTCCATTGTGGGACACAAAAACAATAGCATCCACTACAAATACCACCATAATTCCAGGGACTTTGAATTGTAGAATAGTATTATTATGGGGTAGCAAATGCCTTGATCCGTGATAGCAAACCTATGGCATGCGTACCACAGGTGGCATACAAAACCCTCTTTGCAGGCACACGAGCCGTTGCCCCAGCTCAGCTCCATGCCTTCCACTGGCCAGCTGGTTTTCAGGTCTCTGCTATGCATTGGGGGGGGTGCATGCAGGAGACACATGCACATGCGCAGGGAGGCAGGGGGTCAAGCATGCATGTGTGGGGTGCATGCATGGGGGTTGCACGTTCATGCACAGGGGGTGGGGGAACGTGGAGGTCACACAAACATGTACAGGAACAGGGTGCACCGGGGGGCGGGGGTGTTGCACGTTCATTGCATTATGGGTGTGTGCACACATGTGTGCTGTCACACACATGCTTTCAGCACACGACAACAAAAAAGGTAGCCACCATTGGCCTAGATTAATAGATACATTTTCAGTACATGTCTGGATTATATTAATCTTCTTATTATCTTTACTTTTAAGAGAAGAATATTAGGTAAAATGATGGCCATAGCAAAAAAAAAAAAAAAAAGATTTTCTTGATTTATGCCAGATGAATTGAGATTCAACCAAAAAGGCCTCTAATTCACCATGAGGATCATAAATCTCAAATTCCTTGATTCCAAGTGCTTTGGATATTTATGGTTTATTATAAATGAACATATGGTCCATAATAAATATGCAGCCAATCTCTTTTCTTCTTCTGTAGTGATGTTATATGGCAGTGACTGGCAAGAAACCTAAGCAACAATCTTTCTTTCTGTATTTTTTCCACCAAAGGCATTTCCCAACCTCACCAATACAGTGTATTAAAACAGGTGGAAACTCTACAGAATTAAAGAAGTGATTACAGTTGTTATCCAACAATCTAAGTCTGCATAACTACACTTGATGCCAACTGGGTCTTTTTCATTCAGCCCAAACACTCAACACATGGTCACATTCCAAGCAATTGTAATAATGTGGCTGCACATTGCTACTGGGCACATGGATTTGATTATATGAGTCTCATCCCTCTAGTTTAGTTCTCTTCTCAACAGCCGTATCACCAAGTGATCTGTCATCTTCAGAACTGTATTTTGTGGTGACATGAAAGGGATAGCAACTTGCAAAATGAAATAGGAGCATGGCAGATGCACAATTAAGTGGACTTCCAATCCCCAGAGTGGTTGCTTGTGCAATGAACCTTATTTTCAAGATCCAAGCGTAGAGGATATCTGTGACCACAGTTTCCAAAATGAATGCACCATTAGGGATGGTGTGAAATCAACTTTTGAATTAAGAAATGTTGACTTATAACTTAATATGTAAAGAATTGTTTCTCTTTTGTTCAGAGTAAGCGGGTGACAAACTAGCAGAATCAAGTTAGTCATTTTCCAGACTTTTGACTTTTGACAGACAACAAACACAAAATGGTTGCCATCACTTTTCTAGAGAATCCTGTTGATAGATGCAAAGAAAACCATTTATACACAAGAAGGAGGAAATAAGGTTAGAACAAGGATTTACCTTTATCTCATTAACTCTGGATTTTTAAACCTAATTTTTGTCATTCAGTGACAGTAGTCACAAAGCCTTCCAGAATAACTCCAGTGTACAAACCAGGCTGGATTAAGCTGATTGAAACGTGTTAGCCACTGTTTTTTCTAGGCATTCACTCTTAATCATTTCTGTCTCAGGAGGTGGCAGTTCCTAGCTGAACATGAGTAGGTACTTCTTGGATCCTTTTGGAAGTTAGGAATGAAGGCTAGAAACAAAAAGCTTGAGGTCAGATTTAGTAGTTACAATTCAATAGCATGCACAGTAAAAATGAGAAATGTTTAGTCTGTTACACCACGGAATAGAATAGAATAGAATAGAATAGAATAGAATAGTTGGAAGGCACCTTGGATGTCTTCTAGTCCAACCTGCTGTTTAGGCAGGAAACCCTATACTAGATGGAGAGCCTTTTTGGCACACGCATATGCGGGTGATAATCAGTTGGCTGCTGAGCATGTTCATGCTGGAAAATGGAAGACCAACTCTTCCAGTTTCCGGCACACACAAAGACCAGCTGATCATCACGTGTGCATGCATGCCAAAAACCCAGAAGAGGAATGGGTGACACCATGTGTGCCAGGTGGCATGGCTCCGTGTGCCATCACAGCCCTATACCACTTCAGACAAATGGCTATCCAACCTCTTCTTAAAAACTTCCAGGGTTGGAGCATTTACAACTTCTGGAGGCAAGCTGTTCCACTGATTAATTGTTCTAACTGTCAGGAAATTTCTCCTTAGTTCTAGGTTGCTTCCCGCCTTGAAGATAAGAGACATAAAATTAGAACTTCGAAACTGAAGTTGGTGTAGATATTAATAGTATAGCTGGATTGTAGCTATTAACTATATGAAGGGTGGGGAAAGAAAGAGATGGAATGAATGAGAGAGATGACTTGCTTTTAATACTCTGAAGCCATTAAGATTTCTTCTGTAATGGCTTTTTAGCTCTTGTAATCATCATTGTTTATCTAACAGTTGGGTCCTCCAATCATTGCCTGTGAGACCCCTAATTCCTGTAGCAATCAAGGTCATCTACACGCTAGTCTGGGAAGTAAAACAATCAGTACCTCAACTTCCCAAAAGAAAGTAAGGGCAAACCAGAGGTCTCCTTGAGATCCTACACTTTCCTCAAAATGACAAAGCTGCCAGCATAGCTTGGCCTCTTTCATACACACATATAGTAATAGCACTTATACTTATATACCTCTTTACAGTGCTTTACAGTCCTCTCTAAGTGGTTTACAGAGTCAGCCTATTGCCCCCAACAATCTGGGTCCTCATTTTACCGACTTCAGAAGGATGGAAGGCTGAGTCAACTTGAGCCTGATGAGATTTGAATTGCCAAATCGCAGGCAGCAGATGTAGCCTGCAGTACTGCATTCTAACCACTGTGCCACCAAGGCTCATATCAGGGGTGGGTTGTTGCTGGCGTTATTGCCAGTTCGCTTCACTCGCGCTTGCGTGCCACACGTTGCTTGTGCATGTGCAGTTGCATGTAAATTGTTCTGCGTATGCGCAGAACATTATAAAATGACCCCCCAAAAAAACATGCCGGCAATGGCATGGGAGACAGGGGAACTGGTTTGGGGGTGTGGCCAGCCTGCCATCCCTACCAGTTCGGCGACCCAGTCACAATTGCCACTACAGGTTCGCCTGAACTGGTGCAAACCAATAGCAACCCATCTCTGGCTTATACACTGTATTATCATGCACGTACAAAAGGGATAGAGCTTGAATTGCATCAGCATGATTTTGTGTACATAATCTGCCTTCCTTGTCACCCACACATGGATGCTTCTGCATTTCCATAATACTTGCAAAACATTTGCATGGATGCAGTTACTAGAAATCAAACTAACTTCTATTCTGGTTTCTCTTCAGTTCAGAGAAACTTGCCTGAGTTTTTAGAAATAATTATTATGGGGAAAAGTTTGAATAGATTAAAAAGCAAAACGAATGAGGCAATGTCCAGCTCTTAATTTGGTTTCCCCAAACCTTGTCTTCTTGAGATATGTTGTACCGTAATCCCTAAGCAACTAACTATATATAAGCATAGGGCTCATTTTCTGAGAAGGCATTTCCTTTGTGTTTTTTTAAAGCAAGAATTAAGATCTGAGTAAGACTTACAGCGCCTACAATTCAGTTTTCTGATGGGTTTGGGTAAAACATATCCAGCTGGCTGTGAACATACAAAATTCAGGAAAGGAAATCAGTATGATGATCCTGAAATAAGCAGGATGCCACTTATGAAACCAGCGTGTGAAAAACAGATCCTTGTAAACAATTTATCTTTTAAAACTTATTTCCTCAAAAGAGCTGCCTTCTTAAAATTATTATCGGGCCTGATCGTATTTATTCATTTACCATTTTTTAGTTCTTCACACGTGGAGCTCATGATTTAGGGTCCAGTCGCTTCTTAAACAAAACTCTGAGGATTGATTGGGAGTGATTGCCGATTTCTCAGACAACAATCCCAATCTTCCTTGTGATTCTCTTCCACCACACGTCCTGAAATCATACTACAAAGCAAAAAATTGTGACATTACATTCAATCCTTCTTTTTCCTTTTGAGCAAAACACCATCCAAGTCCTATTATGCAACTGTGGGGATTAAGGAAACCAGACAGATGCTCAAAAGCGCATCTGTGTTATTAAGGCCCAGGTATTTGGGGAAAAAGTCATTTTCCTTCCTCAGGGGAAATTCAGAAGACTAGACTTGTCATTCCATATCAACCTTCCTAACCTGGTGCCTTCCAGGTATGCTGGCCTCTAATTGTCATCATCTCCAGCCAGCATGCCTTTGGGAAATGTACTGCATCATACCTGGAAGGCTAAGGAAGGCTGATTTACCTCCCGTCCCTCAGAGTCAAACCAGGACAGTTAAAAATGTAAGAAGAATCACAAAGCCACAACATATTACATTTAATAAACTTGGGCTTTTCCTTGTTCCAATTGTTCTCCTTCCTACTTACCGGCTATTTACTAGCTCTGAATCCTGCCCAGTTCAAGATTAGATCCCATATTGCAGCTTGAACCATTTAGATTCCTAGAATTTCTACCTACATCCCTTTCAGCAAGATTGATGCCCTATCAATAATTCATCATCTTCTTTGTCAAAAGGAAGTGCTATTTCAAATTGCTAATTTTTCTTTAGGAATATACATGCTCCTTCTTAACTTCAGGAACCTGAAAGACAGAGTTGTTATGAGGGGTCATTGGTGCTCTCTGAGCTTGCTTGTTTTCTTGCAGACGTTTCATTACCCAAGCTAGGTAACATCATCGGTGCTAGTAAATTATTAAATATGGAACATATAAAGGAGGTAACAAAAAAACAGTCCTCTGACCCTTAAGAGGAAACACTCTACAAAGTGGATAAAGTGTAGTACTGATTATGCATGAAAAAAGAATGCCACATGAGTTATCTTGGCACACACACGTAGCTGGTAGGAACATGTCCACAGAATGATTTATTGTTGCAAAATCTACCTACCAGCTACCTGAATCAAGCTTGGTAGTTCAAAGTTAAAAACACTTTCCGTTGCTTCCTGTCCAAACATCAATCAGTCTGCTCATTGTATCTAACAATGTTTTTGATTACACACCTCTAACGGTCTGCAGAAAATGCAACACAGTGGCAAACTTTATGATGTTGTATGTGTCCAGATTGTAGTGAATGGCACTAAATCTATACACATGGCATTTTGTATCTACAGAGGGAGGATGTGGTATTGGACACACCTACATACAAAAACACACATGTCATAATCCTTGCCTTAACCTTAACATGTTACATATTATGGCCCAACACTGCAAGCTGTTGTCTACCATCTTTATTTTTCTTTGGGAAAGGCGTAAAAACACATGTGTAAGTGCCAACAAGACATGGAAGATCACAGAGCAGGTATAATTTTGGTTCTCCAACATGATCAAAAATGTCACTTACGCAGAGATGCAGTATTACATTGCACATCACATGCCATCACATGCGCCCCACAACATGAACCATCTTTTTTTTTCATTTCACTGTGCTCTATGTTGGTTTAGAGTTCTCTCTTTTTAAATTCTTTTAAATTACATAGAGCCAGTTTAATGTAGTGGTTTAAAGTATCAAGTTGGAAACCAGAAAAACCCTTTGCCCCAAGCAGATGAGATTCAATTTTTCTAACTAATTTTTTTAAAAAAAATCTCTATGTTTGAATGAAATAAATTAATCCTGATTCAAGAATATTTTTTTAAAAAATCTTTTAAAAACACTTATTATGCTACACCACTGAAAAAGCAGTAGCCTCTTTGCTCACTCATAGAAGGACAAGGTATTACATTAAAATAATGCAGAGAACAGTCACTACATTATCTTAATGCAGTCATAGAGTTTTCGTAATGTTCTGTATTAGCCCAGATTTAAAGTTATCTGCATTCTGTGCTAAAATGAGATTCCTGTATTTTAGTTGTGAAGATAATCTCCTGTTTATTCAGCAGTGGATTTTGAGTTACTTGAATTGATGTTTTGCAAATGAGTTTGGAAGGGGATACGTTATACATTTGGATAGCTAATTAATGTTTATTCAATAGTGTTGGATATAGTTGGCTGGGGAAAAACATGTTACTAAACAAGAAAAAAGCTTAAAAAGAAAAAAAGTATAGGAAAGTACTCAGAGACTAAGAGGTAAAGAAAATTAATACCAGCAGACTGAACTACCATATAAATAAAATAAATGTCCAAATATCTCTCCTGTTGTATTGTTGGTTTTCCCGAAGTTATATTTAAGCTTCTTTCTCGGTCCACTTACTAATATATCTTTGTGTTATTTTTGTCTATTTAAAAAAAGATTTAAAATATTTTATTTAAAGACTAAATATTAAATACACTCCTGATTCCTCAACCCCCTTTTCCCCCTGAAACCATTCTCAATCTGCAAATAGGTTTATGGAGTAAATTTGCAGAAGAACCACAAGATCAATTCCTCTCAATGAACTGGAAAGAGGAAAACTAACATGCCCTGATTTTAAATTAACATCCAAATAGAATCATGCTTACAATTACCTGTGGAAATAGTGTTACAATAAAACTGCAGTGTGACTTTCAAGAGGGCCTGAATTCAATACCCCTTCAATGGCCTCATTTACATTGGAAAAGATATGTCAGTAAAAGGCCAAACTGGACTTTGTTGTTATTAATCTCACAGACCTCTCTGACATTACACTGCAAAACCAGACACACTGTTGTATTATTATTTTAAGATAGTAGGAGTACTGGTGACGCAGTGGTCAGAATGCAGTATTGCAGGCAAACTTTGCTCACAGACTGGAGTTCGATCCTGATGGGCTCAAGGTTAACTTCCATCCATCCAAGGTCACTGAGGACCCAGATTGTTGGGGGCAATATGCTGACTCTGTAAACCCTTTAGAGTGCTGTTAACTATATGAAGCAATATAGAAGCTTAAATGCTATTGCTAGTTCTAGTTTAAATATTGGCTATTCATTTAAACTAGAGGTAAAGGTTCCCCTCGCACGTTGTGCTAGTCGTTCCCGAATCTAGGGGGCAGTGTTCATCTCCGTTTCAAAGCCAATGAGTCTGAAGATGTCTCTGTGGTCATGTGACCGGCATGACTAAACAGCAAAGGCGCACGGAATGCTGTTACCTTCCCAGCAAAGGTGGGTCCCTATTTTCCACTATTTTTACTTGCTTTCGAACTGCTAGGATGGCAGAAGCTGGAACAAGCTCACTTTGTTACACGACACTAGGGATTCAAACTGCCGACCTTTCTGATCAACAAGCTCAGCATTTTAGCCACTAAGCCGCTTCCCTCTTAAACTAGGGAGAGGTTATTATATTGTATTCCAGTGGTGGATTGCGGACAATACGCCCCAGTAAGGGTGTACCGGAGCCTGCCCGGAGCACCAGGTAGCATTCCAGTACGATGCTCTGGGGGGCCCACCCGAGCTCCTTTCCTGTCCTTTGAGCCTTTGGCGCTTCTGCGCATGTGCATGGCACATAGGGTGCCTGTGCGACACTCCGCTGACCAGCTGGAGCACTGTGGAGGCTTGCGGAAGCATCACAGGCAAGTACAAGGCATGTGCGTGCTGCGTGTGTGCGTGCACGCTGCACACATCCATGTGGGTGACACCGGGCACATTCCAACTGGACCGGTTGGAACGGGATCCGAACCCACCACTGTTATACTCCTATATCTCCATTGGAAAAGTTGGAAGTCACTTTTGTTTTATTTTTTTTTTGTGTGTTTTTTGGTCCCTTTTTAATCTGTTCTATTATTCCCCTCTCTGTTTTTCTGTTTATATTAATTGATACTTTAATGCTTATGAAAGATAATAAAGATATTTGTTTTAAAAAGCAACTTATTAAGCTGATTTCTAACAAGCCTCAAATAAAAGATTTTAAGTATCCCAAGATCTTTTATTATTTTAAGCTTCTAGTCCTGATGTTGCACATAATCTTAAAAATATTTAGATCTTTAAAAACTCAGCAGGAATTTCAGTGTTCCTCCTAGTCATTTCCCCAGTCAATTGTAAACATGTACGAGTCTATTTACTATATATGATTGGACTGCTGGCAGTTGTGGTGTCCAGTGTTAATTGTGCTTAGCATAAAGTGTGCATGGCCAGTTTTCCACAGAACACTGAAACAGGGCATCAATAATGGTAAAGGTTCCCCTCGCAGATATGTGCTAGTCGTTCCTGACTCTAGGGGGTGCTGCTCATCTCTGTTTCAAAGCTGAAGAGCCAGCACTGTATGAAGACGCCTCTGTGGTCATGTGGCGGCGTGACTAACCATCGAAGGTGCACAGAATGCTGTTACCTTCCCACCAAAGTTGGTTCCTATTTCTCTATTTGCATTTTTACATGCTTTCAAACTGCTAGGTTGAAGCTGGGACAAGTAACGGGAGCTCACTCCGTTACGTGGTGCTAAGGATTTGAGTTGCCGAACTTCTGACCTTTCTGATCGACAAGTTGAGCATCTTAGCCACTGAGCCCTTTAATAATGGTACTCTTTCCCAAATAAAATACCCCCCTGATAACAAACCTCCATTTTTATGCAGAATAGGAACGGGTAACCTACTGGAAGCCTAACCTGCCCTCGGAGAAGTTCCCTATTTTTTAAAAAGAAATTTAAAGTAAGTCAAATATATGTATTCCATATAATGTTTGCATTTACCTTAGATGGAGAACATTAACAATATTTTTTTCTTAAAATAAATTATCACATCCTGCTATGCAGCACAATATAGTAAATCTCTAGCCCCAAGAACCATTGTATAATCCTTTGTGATGGCCTTCATATCGCCCATGTTTGGAGTCTTATGAATGAAACCTCCATGCTGGGGTCTTATGAGAGGTTGTATGTTGGAAGTGATTAGAGTATTCCGGGGATACTTTAGCAAATACTCTGATATTCAGATGTATTAAGAATTCCTGCATTAAAACTATTCATCAATGTTAATAGAGATAATAAGTAGCAGACATTGTTTATATTGTTTTAATCATGGAGGAAGGGAGGGAGGCTTGACAATTAGCTCCATTTGGAGAGAGGGGTATGATTTAATTGACTTTTAAGTGAACGGGCAGAATCCAGTAACAGTTAACAGCCATCCAATTCATCTAGAACAGCAGGGAAACTGAATGGCTAAAAACCTTCCTCCCATTAGATTATTTGAATGAACTTGATAAATACAGCTGTTTACACATTGCAATGTTCGTTTCTCCTCCAGAACACCCTTCCAACACCTCCTGCCAAGCAAGTGATGTGTTTAAACGCTGACAAGCAGCCTGCATGCACTGATGAATTTTCTCTTAACATACCTCCTTAATTCATCAGATTTATATCTTGACCTTCCTTCAAGCAAGACAGCATACATATCACTCCCTCATCTAATTTTCCACCACCACCACCTTACGAATTAGAGTTGCTCTGGAGTCAGGCAATCTAACAAATGACTGGATGAATGGGTTGACATCATGACGAACTCAAAGGCGCACATTGAGTTCCATGATTGAAGGTGGACTTTTGAGTCTTCTCTGTGCTAACCTAATACTTGAAGAACTACACGGCAGTATGTACACCTTCTTCTCAGATCCAAGATGGAGAAAAATAACTATGTGAAATATTTCTAAAAATGCCCCGAACACAAATATGGGTATCTATGGAGATTCTCTGTCATCCAGGTCCTGGTTTTGTCAGGGTTCCAAGTAACATACACGTAGCATACAAAACTCTGAGGCAGGCAATTTCCTCAAATAATAGGTTTATTGGATATGCCATATTGGCACAGGCTGGTGAAAACTGACTCTGAATATTCCCGTGGTTTTCACCTAATTAAAAGTGAAAGTTTGTCACTTTCACAAAAGCCACATGGTCCAATCAGGATACTGTCCAGTTGCTAGGTGACTCCAGTCCCCTCCTTCCGAACACCTGTAGGAATGTCCTTGGTTCCCACAAGAAAGTATTTTGTTTTAGCTACAACATCCCAACTATCTCTGTTTTCCCTTCCCTATCCATCTTCTATGGTGTGTCAGCACTGAAATGTCAAAATGGCCTCAGTCAGGTGAGCTTCAGGGTTGACAGGTTGTCCCAAAGTTGCTTTTTTCCAAGAGGCATTGAAGACATTTCACTTCTCACCCAAGAAGCTGAAGAAAAAGAGCTGAAGAAGCTTCTTGAATGAGAATCGAAAGGTCTTCAAAGAAAAACCAGAAAGTCCAGTTGCCTCTTGGAAAAAAGCACCTTTGAGACAAATATGGGTAGTTTGGAACATGGCATTTAGTAACATTATCTGCCTGTGAAATAACGAAGATTTTAAATTAAATTAATGCTATTTTACCAGTCATTTTGTGAATAGCCTTTTCTGGATAGCCCTCATTTCTATTGGAAATAAAAATAAAGATTAGATTAAAAAAAAAGTTATAGGAGGAAAAAATAGAAATATCAAAGCCATTTTATTACATATAAAACTTTATTAAAATAATCCTAGTTGATATCAAATAGGGAGATTCTAATGAGATTTTTTCTTTTTGGCTGGAATGGGACTTTTCTTTGCAGTTTTGCTTTGAGTTTTTGGTTCGTACAGCGCATTTCGTAAAAATCTTGATGCCGCGCCTTTATCCAGCCTGGCAGCTTTTTTCTTTTCTTCAATCTCTTTTACTTTGTTCATGTATGTTCTTATTCTCTCCTGAAACACATGAAAAAAGCACATTTCCTATCATACCAAAAAGAGCAGAAATATTTTCAAACTCAAGTCAGCTGGGGAAAAAAAAAGGCCAACAGTGAAGTTATGGAGATGTTCGAGCAGTATTTCAAAATACAGTGGAGGCTTTTGAATGTTGAGCAAGTTTTTTCAGAGATACATACAAAATCCAAGTAAGATGCCCTTTTCCTGGAGGAAGTTGCATGAGGAGGTTTCATTAGTCGCACAAGTGAACAATTCTCTGGATGAGCCCATATCCACAGCAATCTCCTAGCCAGGGGTGTCAAACTAGAGTCATCATGGTGGCATCACGTGACATATCACAACTTTTTTCCCCTTTGCTAAACCGAGCGTGGGCATAGCAATAGCAGTTAGACTTATATACCGCTTCATAGGGCTTTCAGCCCTCTCTAAGCGGTTTACAGAGTCAGCATATTGCCCCCAACAATCCGGGTCCTCATTTTACCCACCTCGGAAGGATGGAAGGCTGAGTCAACCCTGAGCCGGTGAGATTTGAACAGCCGAACTGCAGAACTGCAGTCAGCTGAAGTAGCCTGCAGTGCTGCATTTAACCACTGCGCCACCTCGGCTCACCTCGGCATGGTCAACATGTGACACATCGGGGCCTGCGAGTTTGACAGCCCTGTCCTAGACAGTGCTACTCCCAATATCCCTTCAAACCTTGTTAAAATACTATAATGCAATTTATTTTCCTATTTTTTCACAGGTAAATCTTTCCTTTTTCTAAAGAACGGCAGCATGTCAGATCCCTAAAAGTGATACTGCCATTCAATTGGGAGGAGGGGAGCCTCGGAGTTAAATCATTAGCTACATCTGAAACAACTGAGTTTTACAACTTTACAACTGGTTTCCTGTCACCGGGAGACTGAAGGTCCCAACATCTTTGGAGGGATGTTTATGATAGCCATGTGGGATATATAACTTTGATGTCTAACTAGAGATAGCCATCGGAACATGTGTTTTATTGACTCCCAGGGCAGAAGAGTTAAGGAAGCATCTTCACACTTGTGTATTGGTCAGAATCTGCATTTGGACAAGGGGAGGGGTCATTATCAGCTTAATCCCATTTGCATGGTGTAAAGGTTTTCAGATGCTGCTTTTCTTCTAATGGTTTCCATCCTGCTTGATTAAAGGTTCCTTTTGAAATAATCCATTTCAAGAGTCTTTTACTTTCTCAAGTTAGGAGAGGAGCCATTACATTCTCTCTCTTTCTTTCAGATAACCCAAATCTCAAACATTATTGCTAATATAACAGAAAGGAGGGCCATTTGACTCTTCTTAGGTGTTTCCTTCAATTGAGGTTGGTCAAAATAATCAAAAGGTTTTAAAACTACCAACCGAATCAAATTGCTGTGACCTAAGTAGATATGACAAGTATCAGTTATTCTCAATTCCAAGGTAAAGCTAAAGGTTCCCCTCACACATATGTGCTAGTCGTTCCTCACCCTAGGGGGCAGTGCTCATCTCCGTTTTAAAGCCAAAGAGCCAGCACTGTTTGAAGACATCTCCGTGGTTATATGGCCGGCATGACTAAATGCCAAAGACGCACAGAACGCTGTTACCTTCCCACCAAAGGTGGTTCCTATTTTTGTACTTGCATTTTACATGCTTTCAAACGGCTGGTTTGGCAGAAGCTGGGACAAGTAACAGGAGCTTACTCCGTTATGCGGTATTAGAGATTCGAACCGCCGAACTGCTGACCTTTCTGATCAACAAACTCAGCATCTTAGTCAGTGAGCCACCATATTCTTTTCTCAATTCCAAAGAAGAGATTTAATTTTAATCCTAATTAAGTATAGTTTGTGTAAATGTTTTCATATACTCCATTACACACACATACACACACACACAGTGTGCATGTACCTCTATCTATCTATCTATCTATCTATCTATCTATCTATCTATCTATCTATCTATCTATCTATCTATCCATCCATCCATCCATCCATCCACAAACACACATACACGAGAATGAATTAATGAAAAAATAATTTTTCCTTGGTCCAAATCTATTGTGTAATTATAATTAGCATCTGTATACTGAGAAAGGATATTGTATTGCTAGAATGACATGCAAAAACCCCATGATCAAGCAATTGGAGCAACTGTCCTAAAATAAAAGGTTAAAGTAGGGCTTCCTATTTTAGAAGAAAAGCAAAATAGAGGGTAAAAATTATATCTGGGGTGAATCATTAAAGTAGTTTTTCTTTTCTTAACACCACAAATCAATACTGTTTAATAAATAATGGGAAATTCAGGTTGGATAAAAAGAAGTACTACACATACCCTGTTTCCCTGAAAATAAGACCTCTCTGGATAATAAGCCCAATCGGGCTTTTGAGCCCTCCCCTGAAAATAAGCCCTCCCTGAAAATATTGCAACACAGCAGAAGCCAGGAGGTGACCACACTCGCCGCCTCCTGCACCTCAAAAATAATAAGACCTCCCTGAAAATAAGGCCAAGCACTTATTTCGTGAGTCAAAAGAAAATAAGACCCTGTCTTATTTTCGGGGAAACACGGTAGTACTTTCTTGACATGTAAAATTTGCAAAAGGTGTGGTGAAGATAATACCAACATTTAAAAGGAAAGAGATGAGGAAACAACAGCAAGGTGGATGGGCTCAGTAACAGTGGATATACCACCAGAAGCCTTGAAAGGCCAGGTTGGGGACAGATCATTTTGGAGCATGTCTATCAACATGATTGCTAAGAATGACATTGAAATAATCAGTCAACCAGTTTAACTAATCAATGGCTCCTTGCCACAATAATAACTATGTTTCTTGCTGGATAGCACGAGTAGGAACCTTTAGCATCTGAATAAGCCATCCCAGAATCAGAATATGCCCTTGGTTACCCACCATGGTTCTTATGATATGCTAGAATGGCAGAAATGTTGCTAAGGATCTTATGAGGGAGATAACAGAGGAAGCAGCCATTTAGGTAAGCTGCTGTGTGCCATATGAAGCATGGGGGAGCAGACAAAGACTTAGTAAATCCAAGAGAACTCTGCTTCTTTGGACAATTGACATGTCTTTTGACATGTCTAGACTAAGCAGTCATGTACAAAATAGGAAAACAGCTCTGACCTCCATTTTAGTCTCAGTCAATTTTCCCGTGCTCTCAGCCATCCCTTTTGCCCTCAGCATCTCTGAAAAAGATCGTTTTTGTAACTGGGAAAGAAATGGGAGATTTTTCTTCCACTAGAACATTAGGGCCAACATTTTATTTGATTCATACTGCATGCTTCTACTTTACTTTATCTCAATCATTCTGTCAGGATATAAGAAAGAGTATGATAGGAAATAGAACTGCATCACTAGCTCAACTTTTAAAAAATGAGATTTTTTTGGCTCCTTTTCAGCTAGCGGTGAAAAAATGACCAAGAACGTCCAGTTGTATAATACCTGGTTATTACAAAATGGATATAAAATTAAAAACTGCTTCCTGAATGACCTTGCTTTGCATTCCTTTCCCTTTCAATTCTTTCTTTTATTTCATCCCTTTTTAGATTTAGGGGAGGGATTCCTGAATTATCAGTAACCTAGTTTGGGAGCCATTCCAGCAAAGGAATGTTGTATAAATTATAATTTTAACCCTTTGATCCAAGTCACCACCATTCATTCCCTTAACAAAGGAATTCCCTATTTCTCTAAATATTTTTAAATATTTTAATAGCAATTAAAACCATCTTCTACTTCCCCTTTCCCAATATGTGCGCGCGTGCGCACACACACATGCACACACACACACAATAAATGTAAATTGATGGATTAATTATGGTTTCCTTTTAAGGAAATTTAGAGATTGCTAAATGCAATCACCCAATTGTTGCAACTCTCTCTGGAAAATTAAGTGATTTCCCTTCATTCAATCAAGGCAATTGCTTTATTTTAAATTTGTCTGCTACCAAATCTTAGTACTACTGCCTTTTGTACAAAATGTGCAAATTAATTTTGACAAAATTACTTGTAAGAGTACATTCTTTTAATGTAGCCTTTAATGTTAAAATTACCTAAATAAAGATTTTAAATCTGTCTGAATTCCATTTCACTTGTAATTCTCATGACACGTTAATCAAATAACAGAATAAGGCAGGAATGTTCATCAGTCATTCTGTATCCTGCAACATCAATGCAAAGGTTGTTTATTATATTGCTTTTAGTGTTTATAATGTTTAATTATATTATTACTGCAAAAGTCCTCATTTAGCAACAGCTTTGTTTAGTGGTCATTCACAATTTAGAAGGTGGTTAATGTGCCATTTTACTTAGCAACCACTTCATTTAACAACCACCTTCCTTGTCCCAATTGTAAGTCATTAGGTGAGGAATACCTGTAGCACTTTTAAAGAATAGATTCTGGTTCGGAAGGTAACAGTAAGAAAAGCAATTCACACACTATTCTGGGCATCAAAAGAACACTGATTAAATTGCCTCAAATTAGGAATATACATAGGCACTAGATTTCATTAACGATCTGAGAGGTTGGAAAGCTACACTGCAATGCTTTCCAAGATTATCAGAAGGGAACGCAAGTCTAAGGCTGGTTTCATTCTTCATATTAAGGCATGATTTATTTTAGATTAGGTTGTGTGGATCCAGTCCTTGTATCTTATTCAACGAAGTGTGGTCTAGTACAACCTGCAAACCTAACCAATAAGTTAGTGACGACATTCACACTTAATCCTAAATCACAATTTATTATTATGTGGATAAGCCTCTACAAGCCAGGCAAGATAGTTGGGCCTTGAATTTCTGTATTGTCATTATAACCCCAACTCAGCCACTAAATATGTCACAAAATATTTGGCTTAACTCATAGACTGTTTAACTGAACAAATCAGAGTCTGATTTATAGCATGGTTCTTGGTTCATATATAAATAACAAACCAAGATAAGTCTTCTTTCTTGCTGCAAGGGGGAGTACAAATCAAGGCTTGCACAGACTTGCACACATGGTCCTAAATTATGTCTTGGCATTATGTAGCAACCAAGTCAAAATCCCCTGCCACCGCCACCGCCCCCCCCCCCCCAAAAAAAAAAGAGCTACTAAGAAATGATATGCAAAATGAATTCTCAAGCAACATGAAATAACTATTTCACTGAAATGATACTTTTCTCTCCAGGCAGATGAGAAGCCAGGTCTCGGTATCAGGCTAATAGCAAAACTAAAAAAGAGCACCTGATTGGTCTTTTAGATACACAACATGACATGGACATCAAACTAAGCTTTAAAAGGAAATAACACCCATTTCACACTACATACATTACCAAGCCTGCAAAAAATTAGAGAAGCTGAAGAATAACTGCTTTCCTCTTGAGAAGTTCAAGATAACAGCAAATGTAACAGTAATTGAGCTTTTTGACATTCAGTGTATTTATTGTACTGGATATTTACTAGAATAACATACTTTTCATACCGATGTGACCTGGGAAGGAGTTTAAAAAATTGAGTGGCAATTTAGTCACTCTTGAGCAAAAGCAGTTTTGCTAAAAAAAAAAATAAAAAAAAAAAATAAAAGCAACATACTGCCACTAGCCAATATGTATATACCTACACTTCCCTATGAATTATATTTCACAATTGGTTTTACTTTTTATTTGTAGTTACCCTTTTATTGTATTAACAATGCTGCATATCTGGATAGGTGTAATATATAGAACGTAACAATTCTGGTAGCCAACTGTAGATTTGATCTGTAGTTTTTCTATCTGCCAAGCTAAATCATTTGATCTGTTTCTTCAAGTCAGCAGAATTTGTAAGATATCCAGCCTTATACACTCGGCTCATGCTTCTAAATGGATTATAAGACAAACCTCAGAGATTTATTGTAGGTAGTAAATATGTCACTAATGCAGAATTACTGGACAGAACACATATAACTGGTGCCAAAAAAGCTTTTAGCTTTGTTGCTGAACTGGATTCTTTACTGCTGAGAAAATGAATTAATGGAGGGATTGGAGTAGGGGAGGGGGAATCTTTCCCGTCTTTGCTAGTAAATCAAACACATGATACTTTTAAAGGCAGGCAGGAGTAAGAAAAGGTAGCCTTAGAGATTAACACGAGTCCAAGTATTTATAGGAAAACATACTGTACTGGAAGTTATAAATAATTATTAGACACGTAACATTTTTCCACTCCGCAAGGAATGAGTCGGTTGGCACAAAATTCAAACTATTTTTTTTTAATGAAATCTTATTTGAGAATTGAACTGAGATCAAAACATCTACTTTGAAAATGACAATATCGTTTTGAGTAAAAACTATGCTTTGGTATTATTCCTCAAGGTTTTGCAAGGTAAGCAAATGAGATGAAGAACAGATCTGCTCCAATGGCAGCTTTGCTTCAGGGCTACCATATCTGGTCTGCAAAACTATGGATGACCTGCTAAAGGGCAACAAAGAAGTACTGAAAGCCCTGTTTTGCTGCCATCTAGAGGTCATCAAGATTTTTACAACCCATATATACAGTAGTGGTCCAACTTTTTGCTACAGTAATATTTGCAACAAAGTGATCCTTCAATCAAACAGCAAAAGGTGTGATTCCCCATTTACAGTAGAAGTGAAGAAAGTCATAGTATCATCTCTGTTCTCCACCATGTATATGGAAGGATTACACTAAGTAAGATGCAGATTTGTTGTTCTCCAATGCTGCTCTGTTACCTTCACAGTTTTTACTGTCAAAATACTGACTGGCAGTTAAACCAAACAGACTGTTTACAATAATCACCCTCTTCAGGGGGTCATTAACAATATGAGAGAACTATACTGCAGTGTTTTCTTACACTGACAATTACATGCTTCATGGAAAAAGCAGACTGAAAACTGCATTTGTAATGTGCAATAATCAATATTTAACTCAATTATACTTTGTTTGGAATTCACAAAAATTTCTGCAAACCCTTTTCTCAACGTGAGAATAATTTTGCATGGCAGTGAACATAAGAAACTTACCAATTCCTGTTTGACTGGATGTTCCTTTGGATTTATTCCTTGTGTAGCAAGGTACACTGCAAAGTGAATTTTTTATTATCAGAATTAATTAGAAAGATGTAGCAGTATATTCTTCACTACGTATTTAAAATATAGGAATGGATTATCACTTGCATGACTGGAAAAGTCCTTTGCCAAATCCTTAACAATCAAAATGTAAAATGTTTTAAGACTTGGGAAAAGAATATATTTTGGATTACAAAATTAAATGCAGATGTTAAGTGCAAGGAGCTACACAAGAAATAGTTGCCTTGTTTGTTTATTTATTTATTTGCTAACCTGTCACACAGGTAGCCACACAAAATAGTTTGATATTTATTTAATTGCTAAGATATCACTCAGTTCCAGAGATTCAGGCAGCTGACATTCAAAATAAATAAATAACACAATAGCAATATAACTATATGAAAAGGAGAAACTAAAACTCATAAGAGACTAAAGATCATTAATATTTCAATATGACATTAGACGCAGACTCATCCATTATGTCATTATACATTTCTTAATCTGCATACTCACCCCAAAACATTGAATTCAATGTATAAGCAGAGACCAAATCTACTTTGGCTTGTTCAAGCGGATCTAGCTAAAATGAGAAAGATACAATTATCTTCATAACATTTTATTATGCACAAATCATCAGATTAGATGACAGCCATGATGAAAATCACAGTGAATGCCATTCCTTCCATTACCTGAAGCTAGATGTACAACAGTGCTCTGCAAGGGAAATCAAACATAACATTTTTAATTTAACAGAATAAAGGAGTTGGAAGGGACCTTGGAGGTCTTGTAGTGCAACCCCTGCTCAAACAGGAAACCTTATTATCATTACAGACAAATCATTGTCCAATCCCGTTTTTTAAGAACCTCCAGTGATGGAGCACCCACAACTTCTAGAGGCAAGTTGTTCCAGTGATTAATTGTCATCACAGTCAGGAAGTTTCTCCTTAGTTCTAGGTTGAAAATTTCATTTTGTTTCTGACATAATAATTTCAAATAGTTTAAGAAAATTGGGTATGAACATAATTTAATGTCTAGCAAGGTGGCCAAGTTTTCTCTTTGAGATGCCTATTAAAATATTCTGTGTCTTGTATCCTATATAAACATAGCTATACAAAATTCAAAAAACCCTCCGTATATGAGTAAACTTAAGAAATACCAGTTCTAAAATTAAACAGAAATAAGTTTGGTCGCTAGAGGCCATTTGGACTCCATACAGTAGTTCTGAAAGCATACAATGTGACAAATGTTTATAATATGTGGCTAAGGTAGCCTCTATACTGCAGAACAAGACACTCTTTCACCTAGGCTGAACAAATGAGTTTACAAGTCTTTGAAAAAGATTCAGACAAGGATTCCCTACCTGTAGTTTAGTCTTTTATCCATTATGCTGCCCTTGTTCTCACCTAAAACAGAGTATGTGTTCTTTCTTGAAAAAACAAGAGAATCGTTGTCTGTTTGAGTTGTTTCTCACCTCCAATGCCTTCTAGTTGTGCTGAACATGAACTCACATAGCCCATCAGCCAGCTAAGGAATTATGGGAATAAAGTCAAGAACCTCTGATGGGCACTGGTTGAGGGACCCTGCCCTAGACACCTGCCATTTGTCATTTTTTGCACAATTCATGACTCTCAAATATCATGACCGCACATTAAAAGGCAAAAACAGTTTTGGCTGCCAATGCCAATCTATCATTGTGTTCCTCTAGGACTTCTAAAAACACAGCCTACAAGTTTCAACAGGGAACCTGTCAAAGGGCTGTATTGTAAAGCTGTTGTGCTCATAATTTATTTTTGACTGAAAGGCTGAAGACTTCAGGGGTGAAATTTCCTGATATATGAGCTCTCATTTTGCCCCAAAGAAACTACAAATTGGATGTACACAGGTACTTGTACAAAGAACTCAGGCAGCATCTTGTGCTGTTGCTGCAGGTTAAAAAAAGGGAACAATGGATGCCTTATATATTCCTTTACTTTAAAAAAAAAAACGTTCCCTAATACTGTAGCATAAATCCATCTAAATTAAACATTTTTGGACTTTCCGTACCAGAACTCCCTTCTAGAGACAAAGACAGCATGAAATATACTTTGCTTTTTAGTCACTATGCATAACCCACTCAAGTGTTAAAAAAGCACCGAGCCCTGTCATTTTTATTTATTCTTCTAAATCTATGTAACTTTAACTCTGTAATTGGCATCCAGATATATTGGTCTACAGCTCCAACCCATCCATCAGCATGGATAATGAAAAATTATAAGAATCATAATCATACAAATATTCCTAGGTGCAAAAAGTCAAACTGGGGTGTCTCTCCAGGCAAGTTCATCAAGGGAGCAAGCAAAAATTAAAACAGCAGCAAACTGTTCCTTGCTCTCATCCTCTTCTTACCTTCTGGAGGAGCTCACTTCTGGATATGGACATCATGGTCTTCAACACTGCATCTACTGAGCCAACAGCTGTTTCAAAGGCTACAAGGTAATCATGAATCTCTGTGGGATAGTCTTCTTTGGAAGGATCCATTTTCAAGATGACACTTGCTACATGAAAAAATACCAAGAAATAAATAAGAAAACAAAGACTGTTCACAAATGGTGCCAAACCATACTGAATAGGTCACAAGTGCCTGGATTCACAAATGCTATAGAAACAATGTGGCTTAGCGCAATATAAAACATGAGCTATAACATTCATGAAGTAGCAAAACAGGCTTATATGGTATTAAAGCTACCACTGCCCTTAACTTGTAGGATGTAAATAAAAGATACATAAGAGAAATGTTGGACCCTTCAAAGAAGAGTAGTAGAGGTAGTCCTTGACTTAACAACAGTTCATTTAATGACTGTTCAAAATTACAATGGCACTGAAAAAAAGTTACTTATGGCCCTTTTTCACACTATGACCATTGCAGCATCTCCATGGTTACATGATCAAAATGCACATGCTTGACTCATATTTATGACAGTTGCAGTGTCCTGGGGTCATGTGATCATCTTTTGTGACCTTCTGACAAGCAAGGTCAATGGGGAAGTCAGGGTCACTTAACAACTGTGTTACTAACTTAACAAATACAGTGATTCACTTAACAACTATGGCAAGATAGGTTATAAAAAGCGCCAAAACTCACTTAACAAGTATCTTACTTAGGAACAGACATTTTGGGCTCAACTGTGGTTGTAAGTTGAGGACTACCTACAGTATCAACAACTTCTATAACAAACCTGTTCTATTGCCAGGTTTAAGTGTGATATAGGCAGAGTGATCACGTCTCTTAAATTCAGGAAGTCTGGTAACATTTGAGATTAACATCAAACAGAAGACTCAGTTACATGGCCAAACTTTTCTCAAGGCACAACTGTCTACATAGCAGAACACCTATTCTGGAATAGGAGGTACTTCTTTAATATATAATAGTGCTAATATGTTGCAGAAATAGCAAATACTGAATTACCATCATTGTTTCATAAAAGACAACACTTACATGGAGTGTTGTCCACACAGGCCCATCAAGTTCAAATCCTAATAAAAATATCTTTTTTTAAAATAAAGATTATCTGCATCTTCTCCACAACTGCTCAACAACAGTCATTCACAAAGGTAGCCTTAATGTTCCGTATTCCCACCTTCCATATTCAAAAATGAAGTTTGCCCTGATCAAGAGTTATTTCATACTTTGAGAATCAAAGTGATTTAGCTGGGTTCATAAAACACAGGAAACCAAAACTAAACATTTCATATTAAAGTTCTGTACAATGTATGAACTGTGAATGATAAACCATGTTTCTTGACCTCATGTGACGTGACTTAAAGAGTGATGATGAATAATGTGATGTAAAGAGTTTTGATGGAAGAGGTTGGGACATAACTTCAAAAAAATTTAAAATAAATCATGACTTAAGGCAGTACGTTAATGACTTAAGGCAGTATGAACATGTTGCTGCAGTTATAGAAGAACAATTATTTAATTTTTAAAAGAAAATTGAAATGGAGAAACAATTAGTCTGTCAATTAATCATTTAGAGTAGTTTCACAATATCTTCAAATATAGAAAAATATTTCTAGTTAATTAAAAAGTCAATATATTTATTATATATTATATGAACATGCTCACAAAAATTGCCAAATGCACAACTGATTGTTACACATTATTTATTTACCCAGTGCCAAAATATTTGTTACTCAGCACAATATTTTGCACATATAATGAAACAAATTATATCTCACCAAAGTCTACATGGGGCTGCCCTTGAAGAGTGTTCGAAGACTCCAATTGGTCCAGAAGGCAGCCGCGTGAGCGATTGTGGGTGCACCAAGGTACACCCACGTTACACCTATCCTCCGCGAGCTGCACTGGCTACCTATTAGTCTCAGAATCGGCTTCAAGGTGCTGGTCGCTACCTATAAAGCCCTACATGGCATCGGACCTGGGTACCTGAGAGACCGCCTCCTGCCGATTACCTCTCTCAGACCAATTAGATCGCACAGGTTGGGTCTCCTCTGGATTCCATCTGCCAGCCAATGTCGGCTGGCGACTCCCCGGGGGAGGGCCTTCTCTGTTGCAGCTCCGGCCCTCTGGAACGAGCTCCCTGTTGAGATCCGGACCCTTACTACCTTCCCGGCCTTCCGCAAAGCCACCAAGTCCTGGCTGTTCCAGCAGGCTGGGGGGAGCTGAGAAGCATCTACCTCCACGGAAATTGTGAATGTTGGTTTTGTTTTTAATATGTTGTCTTTGTCTCGTTCCCCCCTTTCCCTTGTCTTTTGTGAGCCGCCCGGAGTCCTCCAGGAGTGGGCGGCATACAAGACAAATAAATAAATAAATAAATAAATAAATAAATAAATAAATAAATAAATAATAAATAAATAAATAAATAAATAAATAAATAAATAAATAAAGTCCATGACGATTTCTCCCTCCCAAAATGGCAATCTCTCAACATCATGAGTCCTTATGGACAGTCAGATTTACTTCCACCTATACAAAAAGTCCTTTCTGCCTAAAGACAGTCATTTCTTCATGAACTTTCTCTGACCATTTGGATTCATTGAATCTTAATTTACTTAATGTGGATTCTATGTTATGGTATAAACTACTTAGCATTATATAATTGAATTGGCCCAGAAGCACTGATAATAAATAAGCAACAAACCATCTGAGAGGCTATTCTACTAAACAAAAACAGTAATTAGAAACCCCAAAAATATTTAGAGGTTTCTAAATAGTCCCAGTCATAAAGTGAAAGACAAACAGAGTCACTAGATAAACAATACCAAATGGAGAAACTAGGCTCAATAAATTATTGTTTGAATCTGATGCTATTTACTAATTGGCAGATTTTGCTAAAATGAGGAAATACAATTTTGTAATCTTTGATTAGAGAAAAGACAATATCTACATTTATTGGTGACTGGAAGCTTCCTGTGGACTTTTTCTGCAAAAGTGAACTTGTGATTCACCGTTTTGGTGATTTGATAGATTACAGAAAGAAGAGAGTCATGATGTAGCTTAGATAAAGAAGAAAATTTATAAAGTACTTATAACTGATGTAAAAAAAAAATAGGAAGCCACTTCTATCTTTCTTTGCTATTTTTCTTCAACTTTTTTTCTTTTCTTGTACTTTTCGCCATTTTGTTTGCGTTTCCGTAAAACTTCCTCACTTTATATTAGTTTGTGTTAGCTTTTACTTTTTGTTTATATTTTTTAAAATAAAAGTTATATACAATTTTATATTCAACCTATACAATTAGATATAACTAAGGGTGCTATGCTTCCAAATCCCAATTGAAAGGGAGCAATGGAGGACGTTTCCCTCTGCTACTTGCAAAAGAGAAACTGTGAAAAACCAATACCCAACCAAAATGGAGGCTGGATTTAGGAAGGCAATTATTTTATACTGCAGCAGGAGGCTTACCATCTAAATACCGGTAGTCATATCTGTGAAACCCTGAAAACAATTGAATGAATGTCAATAAGGCAAAATGCTATTAGTGTGGTTTATATCATAAAAAATAGAAAAATAATACTACTGCTAGTTCATAAAACGTGTTGAATGAACTATGAAAGGAACATGAACTTGTACAACCACCAGAGTTCAAAATCATGAAACTTAATTATACTAGTTAGGATATACATGGAGGCCAAAGAAATATCTTGGTTTTTAAGAGACATAGCAAACATTGAAAACTACATCTTTTTGTTTTCTGAGTTTGCTGATTCCTTAAATATTGGTTTTTAGGAATATAAATAATGCCAACATTTAAAAAGGGGTTTTCCTTGCAAATTGCTATTTAGCAAACATCAACTCCTGAGAGTTACTACATGGAATATATACTTCGTAGACTTTATGGTATTGTTTCAAATATTTAATATATAGGCCAGGTTCATTAAGCCATGATGTTTAACCACTGTATAATAAGTCACAAGTTGGATGTGCATATACCATAAATCTTGGTTTACAAACTACAAAGGTTAGATTGCATAACTAGACTCATGAAACATTCAGAGCCCAATTATAGAGAAACACAACACTGAAATAAGGGAAAGTCAGGCCCTATTAAAACTCTTGAATCATATGAAGCATAAAATGTAAGCATTCAGGAAACTGCCACTTAATCAATAGCTTTAAATGGCAATTGATGGGCTCTGTACAATTATGAAACAGGACAAAAAGTAGAAAAAATGACTTTTCAAGAATCAGTCTATAAATGGATTCTGGCATCTGGTAACTTCCACTTGTTGAAATACACACACAAACACACACACAAACCATTTAACAAACTGGGTTCACATTTTACACTAAATGATGATTTAAGCTAGGACTACCAGATCTGAGCTGAAAAAATCCAGATCACTAGATTAGAGCAAAGTGCTGCAGACAATCTTACAATTTTGTTGCCATTTTGTGGCCATCCAGATTTGTGTACCCCAAATGTGGTAGCCTCAATTAAGCATGGTTTATTGACTGAACCCAAGTGATTAGCCTCCCACATTCTGCCATGCCAAAACCAGGTAAACAACACTATCGTATGTAATGCCATATGAACCTAGCCAGTTTTATTTTGGAAAATGGTAAGTAAAACTGACCCAATTTCTCGACGTTGAATAATACTGACAAACCGCATTCCGCCTTTGGCATCTATTTTCAGTTATACTGTGCAGGATAAAGCATTGAGCCGAGGTGGCGCAGTGGTTAAATGCAGCACTGCAGGCTACTTCAGCTGACTGCAGTTCTGCAGTTTGGCTGTTCCAATCTCACCGGCTCAGGGTTGACTCAGCCTTCCATCCTTCCGAGGTGGGTAAAATGAGGACCCGGATTGTTGTTGGGGGCAATATGCTGACTCTGTAAACCACTTAGAGAGGGCTGAAAGCCCTATGAAGCGGTATATAAGTCTAACTGCTATTGCTATTGCTATCATGTTGGAGATTGGATTTGCTCTAGTGGACCAAAGTGCATCAGTTCCACTGATATAAGATGGGGTGCTTCTATTTTACCCATCAGTCTCTCAAAGAGATGCTGCAACATGGCACTTTATACTGGCATAGTCCAGGTTGTTCTAAGATCCCCCCCCCCTTCAAATCTATAGCAGCATCTTTTCAAAATGATACAGGGGATAAGAAAGGTGGCTAGAAAGTGGTTAAAATCAGGCATCCAGTCGCCTGCCACAGCCAGAGCAGTTAAGTAGAACTTCCAGCTAAAGCACAGCTTTAGCAAGCCAAGATCTTTGTTCAGTCCAGCAAAGGCAGAGATGACAGCACTAATCCTGCAAGGTGTAACTTTTCCCTCAAAGGTCCCAAAGGTGTTTTTTTTTTTTTCCAAAGGCAACTGGACTTTGTTTTTCCTCGAAGACCTTTTGCTTCTCATCCAAGAAGCTTCTTCAGTTCTGGCTGTCAGAACTCATTCAAGGAGCTTCTTCAGTTCTGGCTTCTTGGATGAAAAGCAAAACGTCTTCAAGGAAAAATCAAGGAAGTCCAGTTGCCTTTTGAAACGAGCACCTTTGGGACCTGGATGATTGAGAAGCTCCATAGACATTCTCTCTCCAAGGCCTGCTCGGCTGGCTCGTCCTTTGCGCAGCTGGAAAAGGATGCCCGGCCACGGCTGCTCCCAACCTTCAGGGCCGCGCACCCCGTTTTGACGACAAGATCAACGTGGCCAAAGGAACCACCCACGGCAAGCGCCGTCTGCCCTCCACCTACCCAGCCTCCTGCAACGCTTCCGTGCGAAAAGAAGGGCGCAACCTACCCCGCACCGGCCTCGCCTCCCCTTGCCGCCCACGTGACGGAGGCGAATGCGAAAGACGAGACGTAATTAGGCGGAGCTAGAGTATTTGTTCCGGACCGGCTAGTCCCCGCAATAGTAATGGAAGATTCTCCCCAACATAGAAAGGGGGTCCAATCCGATCCCTTTCGTCCCCAGCCGCGATCCAAAGAATGGGATCAAGTTGCCTTAGTCATGCGGCGTGGCCCTCCGGGTTTGGCGCCGTGAGGAAGAAGCCTGGCAAGGAAATAGCCGGTCGGCTTGCTTTGAATGGTGATTATTTAGAGCCAAGCACGGGAAGGTGATTCTGTTTCCTGCTGTGATCCTATGTGGAAGGCATTTCGGCAGGCGACGCATTGTCAGCGGAGGAAAAGGAACAAAAAAGGTCGACGGAGTTATATCAGTACTGTTGCTATTAAAAGAGTTTTCTCGGCTTCACGCCCGCTCGCCCTATAAATGGAAGGCCAAGCCTTCGGAAGAGGTCGGTGGTGGGGCGGAAGAGGCTACAATGCTCCTGATTTATTGGGGCTTATGGGGTGTTTTCCCCACGGATTAAAGTTTTTCCCCAAGTGTCCTGGTCTATTTCAAGGATTGTTCAGTCGTGTGAAAACGTGTGCAATTACATAATTCAATCTTAGCTTATTTCTCAGCAGCTAGTGGCACTTGGATATTACTTTAACTCCAAACCCTAGTATTGTGGTTAGTTGTGGCTGGAGAACCACCCAGGACTCTTGGGGGTGCAGACCAGAATGGGAAATTGAAAAAACCTCATGGAAGAAGGTAGTGCTTCCATGTGCCTAGAAAACTGCATTTCAGTGTCCCATTACCCATAATCCCATTGGTAGGGTTACCGATAATGGGTTTATTAGTAATCATTAGTTGCCAATGCCAATTTTAGAATAGAATTGAGTTGGAAGGGACCTTGGAGGAAACCCTGCACCACTATAGACAAATGGTTATCCAACATCTTCTTTAAAACTTCCATTGTTGGAGCATTCAGAACTTCTGGAGGCAAGTTGTTTCACGGATTAATTGTTATGTCAGGAATTTTCTCCTTAGATCTAAGTTACCTCTCTCCTTGATTAGTTTCTATCCATTGCTTCCTGTCTTGCCCTCAGGTGCTTTGGAGAATAGCTTGACTCCCTCTTCTTTGTGGCAACCCCTGAGATATTGGAACACTGCTATCATGTCTCCCCTAGTCCTTCCTTTCATTAAACTAGACATACCCAGTTTCTGCAACCGTTCCTCATATGTTTTAGTCTCCATTCTCCCAATCATCTTCATTGCTCTTCTCTGCACTCTTTCTGGAGTCTCAACATCTTTTTTACATAGTGGCGACCAAAACTGGATGCAGTATTCAGTTATGCATTCAGTTAACAACTACATTCGTGGTAAATTTTTGTTCTACCACAAATGTAGTTGTTAACTTGCTTCAGACAAGAGAGACAGAAGTGTGAGAGGTAAAATGTTTCAGAGAAGGAAACCCCACTCCATATAGTCAGTTTTGTCCTGGGAAGATCTAAAACGGGTCAAGTGACCCATTAAACATACCTAGCCCACCAACAAAAAGAACTGGAGAAATTGAGCAGTTGACAAACAACCCTTTCAGCACTAGATGTTGAACTTAAGCAGCTCACAGACATGTCTATGGAGATTCTCAGTCATCCAGGTCATAGTTGTCACAAAAGTGCTTTTTCAAGAGGCAACTGGACTTTCTGGTTTTTCTTTGAAAATGTTTCGCTTCTCATCCAAGAAGGTTCTTCAGAGCTGAAGAAGCTTTTTGGATGAGAAGTGAAACGTCTTCAAAGAAACAACCAGAAAGTCCAGTTGCCTCTTGAAAAAGTATCTTTGGGAAAGTAGAGGACATGCTTCTCAAACCTTGATTGGCTACAATGAGCCAGTAATACCTGGCCAGCAGAGTGGATGGTAGCAATGTCATTAAGCCTTATCAATACTTTCCTGGTGTTAGAGCTCATGGCATACTTCACACTTTGAGAAAATAGATTGGGAGTTCATGTTTTCAAAATTATGGCTTAAAATGACTGCAGTTAGAAGCATTAAGATGAGGATTTGATTACATTAATGGCTGAGAGTTAAGGTATTGTAGGAACAGGGCTGATGTGTCACCCAACTTCTATAATCCTCAGCTTGTTTTGCTATCTGACAATCTGATTTAGACTGGATTGTTAGATTGTTCTGTAGCTTCTTCGCTTTGAGCTTTATGTAAATTGTGTCGTGATTTATGACTTACCACTTTCTGTTACCACTTGGCATTATGATTTTTTCATTAAATCAAGAGCAAAACAACCCATGGCCTATCCAGCTTTATATCTCCATGCTGGAACATTTTAGCGATGCTATAGAGATTCTGTCCTTGGATTGAGCAGAATGTACATTAACCCATCCCTAAGACTGAGTGGCTTTGGATTTTAGACTTCCCTTGGTTCCAGGAATTTTTCATCTCCTGGAAGTATTTTCACTACTCCAAATTATCAGTGAGGTTTCACCAACCTACTTGGGCAATTAGGTAAGCTTCTTTCACTTATCACTGTTTGTGGAATAGATAATGGCCATGATCAGGAAAGCCTTTGTGCAGCTTTACTTTGTGTGCCAATTTCACCCTTTCCTGGGGGGGACAGGCTATGCTAGATGGAGTACTGCAGTGGCATTCTACGTTAATCTTTCCTTGAAGAGCATATGGAACAGAAGTTGGTACAAAATATAGCCGTGTGAGCAGTGATGGGCACTTCTCAATGTCCACAAGTTATATTTCTGTTTTCGGGAGCTGCATTGCTTGCCATATGCTGTGGCATAGAGCCAAGTTACCTGGGAAATTGATTCTGCCTGATCATGGCTACCTGTCCTCCAAGTAACTTGGCAGGAGAGGGGTGTTATGAATCCCATCATTTTTTAAGAGTGCCACCTGCAGGATTCAGGGAGACAGCTTTTTCTGTTGCAATGTGTGGTGGAACAACACTTGAGACCAGGTTGGCCCCAAATCTTTTGCTCTTCTGCAAGGCCCTGATAACATCAGGGAAATCCGTGCAGGAAGCCAATTCTCTTTAAATTAATCCTAGAAAAAATGTAAATCATATTTCAACTACAAGAAAGGAAAGTAGGATCTCTTCACTTCTAGCTCTGTATGCTTGAGTTCTTTCTCACAAAGCCTTTCCCAGAATAAAGACATATTTCATGGAATATACAAGACAAAGTGTGATATCAACCAATCTACAAAATGACAAACTACATGTGTCTGGGCTATCACAGTTGATCGGAAGTAATAGTTGAAGCTGAGTAAACAGCAAATTGAGAAGGGTTAAAAAAAGATAACTGCAAGTGAACTTTCATAGATCTAAATATGAAAAGAACAGTGTGCCATACCTTTCAATCATATTTTGTACATATGTAGGCATATAACAGTAGGCCATATATAACTCATGAAGAAACCTGCGTGCATGACCTTGCATTAATACCCATGAGCCATATAATTGTATTTCTCTCTGCTTTAATTGTATTAGGAAGATATCCTATCTCCCAAAGTTCTCTTTTTACAGAACTTTAAATGTAGAAATAAGACAAATGGATAAACATTATTTAGTGTTGGGGTTTTTTTAAGTTTATACTTAATTATTAAAGCATTTCTTTGTTTGAAAAATAGCTGACAGAAAGGAGATTCATGCTGAGATAAAGCTAGTTCGTACATATTAAAAAAAAGTATCTTGAACATCAGATAGATTAAATGGCAGAATTTAATCTAGCACCTACATCTTTTTTGGGGAGTGAAAAACAAGTTTGGTAAATAAACATTTAAAAAGAAAATACTAAGTGATAAATTTGAAACAAATTAGAAAAGTGTATACAATTAAATTCAATGTTAACTGATTTCTTACAGTGCAAGATTGATTTATTGTGTCACACATTCATTTTTTGTCATTAAATCAATTTTAGGCAGAATATCAAAGAATATTAGCTTTCTTTCCCAGAAAGTGTTTTTGACTCATTTTATTTGAAACATTTCTATATTGCTGCCCATTATTATTATTTTTAAACAGTGAAGGATTCCTAATCTGGATCCTGACACTGGCCATCCTATTCCCTATTTGAAGATTAAGATTCAAAAATACACATTTCAGGAGTCCTGGCACCCCTCCTCTACACCATCTTCTATTATCCCTCCTGTTAGTATTTCAGAATACATCTGCCATAGATCAGTGAGGTGGAAGGGGCCAATTGGTGCAGGAAATCAAATTGAAGTGTCCAAAAAGAGAGAAAAAATGTAGTAAGAGACCTCATTTCCCTGAATGTTTGCTGTTCTTTTTTTAAAAAAAAATCTAATACTCATTTGGAATCTTCCTTTGTTACTGTTTCTTACAGCTTGCCCTATCCTTAAGCCCTTGAGTCCATAGAAATAGTCTTAATCAAGTAGAAGTGCAGCTACATAAACACCAGCTTTTCTAACCTTTCACTCAGTAGCAGCAATTTGCCGAGATAATATTTTTCCTCATGTATATTACAGAATGGTAGCTATCCATGATCCCAATTGCTGTTTATTTGAATCTTCTAGTTTTCCCACCACTGGTCACTTGTTTTTCAACCCAACCTTCCTATGCCTCACTAGCTCAACCTCTTTAATTGAAGTCTACTTGGTTGCATCTGCAGTAGCATTTCTTATACTTGTTCCTTTACATACAGATGTAGGTTTTAGGGTGTTAATTTCTGACTTTACTGTAGTCTGGTCAATAAATTGTGAACAAAAGGGACCCAGGAGAGATTTATCAGCATCTTGTGACAATACTGTAAATTTTGACTCTCAGGGAAGTGGGCAAGAGTTTGACCTTTACTAATTTACATTCCAGGAAACATATTGGGGGAAAATGTTAACCATCCATTGAAATATATTTCAATTTTATACAACTTTTTTTTTAAATCACTGCATTTGATTCCTAACTTGGATTAGCAAAAGAAATCATCCTGATTCTAGAGACTTTGGGAGAGCTCATGAATCTCATGAATGCCTGCTGCTATTCAAGGATAAATAGCTACATAGTCTAGACATATGAACTGAAAGGAAAAGAATTTGTAATAATTTCTGTTAGATTGCCAATAAGTAAAAACCATTGTGATGAATGTACATCAGAACATTCTTGATCCCATTTTTCCACTTTTGACTTTCTATCTGATAATACAAGAAATACTGGAGAGGAAGAACATTGCCATAAAACTTTTAGTTAAATTAACTGCAGTTAAGCTTTGTTCATTTACTGAAAAATATCAGTTTTTTGTACTGAAGAGCTAGCAAAAGTTGAGATTTTTCATATTCTCATTTTCATATTCACCCCTTCCAGAAACTGACTTCTAAATTCGTTTAAAATGTGGATTTTGTACCGAAGCAGACAAATAAAATCCTTTTGTACAAGAGGGAACTGTTATTTATTGCAGAACCCATTATAAATGAGGCTGTATTCAATCTAATGAATCAGGCAGCACAATAAATTATTTAATAAATTATTGTTGCTGTTGTTGGATTTAAAAGACGCTCTGAATCATAAACTAACCAAACTATTTGCTAGTACATTAGATTAAAAAGTGATTGGTGTTTAGTGTTACTAAATTCATGTAAGGTTTATCCATGATTAATATAATCATAGCTCAATTAACCCAGTTAATTATATTTCACATAATGTGCTGACCATTTATTTATGGGGGCTGTGATTTGTGGTTCATACAACCACAAAACCATAATACAAGCCACTTTGATAACAATTTCTTAATAAACCCTTGGAAATCCTATAGGTAGTTTCTCTGACATACTTGTTTCAATGCTTGTCACACAAACCGTTTTATCTTGCTTGATTTTTCTGTAATATGCCCAATTTCCCACTAGAGGACAGGGTGACTATACTCTTGGCTGTTTCACACAATCTAAAATCATTGTACTTAAATAATCCAAAAAATACATTTTTTATTTGACCCTATTAACAATTATATAAACATATCAGATAAATTACATCTATATATTTAAATGACATAAATCTGATTACCATCTATAACTCAATCGCACATTTTAAGGACATTTGTTTTTAAAGGCACAATATTTACTGATCTGAACACATATGTTAATGTTTAAACAGGTAGTCAATAACAAAAGAACAAATCTAATCTATTAAAACAGCTGTTCAAATTTTAGTCAGTGTAATCCAAAACACAGGGTATTAGTACTTACGAATTCAAAATAATTAAAACAATTCATTTAAAGAAAGTTGATTACATTGCAATAATTCTACTATAAGTGTAAGGTAGCTTGGATTTAAAAGCATCTATAACAGTGAATAGGACTTAATATGTTAAACTACAAGTGCATTTTCTAGAAATGTAAAATCCACAGTTGATGAAAACTTTTTCACATCTTGTGTCTTCTCAATAAAGTTCCGAGTTTGTTCAAGGACACAATTGGAAGTTTTTTACTGTTAGAAATCCTGTCAAATTTTGTTCAATTTTGTGACTATGAGTACTCTCACAGTCTGGTCAAATGAGCTACAGACACACAGACCACGTTTGTCAGGACTCCAGTCAAGACTCGAAATTGGCTGGGTTGATAATGTCACATTCTGTAAAAGGCTAACTGAACCCGCTACTCCCATTTCTGTTCCTTCTGAATCCTTCTTAGAGCGCTGTGCAGGGTACTCACTAAAGTAGGGAAAATGAAATGGTTAAAACCACTTTATGAATATGTACAATGCAAATTGTTTTATTCTAACTTCCTACATTTTCTCCCAGAGCCTCATGATGGCTTCCAAGTGCCATTGCATTTTATCTTCTGAATAACTTTCTGACCATGTGTTAGATCAAAAGAAAGAGGTATGCTCAAAGGAAAGGCCTGGAGTAGATCTTTCAAATGGTAACTTGCATCTCACTAATGTCTGCCTGTTTTTTCTTGTTTTGATTTTTTTTAGAGGTGGGGGAGGGATTGGCACCATATATTTATTTTTATTCTCTGATGAGTTTATATAATTTTAATCAATATTTTGATTTGTAACTTGTTGCTATTAGAAACACTTCAGTCAAACTGATTTTTTTGTCTTTTAATTACTTAATTGCATACTTCTATGATTTTTTTTTTCTATTGTAAGTCTGTAAATATATAGTACCGGGTTTCCCCGAAGATACGACCTGTCCTGAAACTAAGGCCTTGCCACATTTTTTGTGTGGACAAAAATATAAGCCCCCCCCTGAAAATAAGCCCCCTGGACAACCCCCCCCCCCCTCCAGCCAGGTAGAGCACCACTCACCGGCCTAGCGGTATCCCGAAGACACCAAGCCATGGGAGCCGGGGGGGGGGGGGAAGGCACTTACATTGCTTGGCGCCTTAGGGATACCCCCTAGGTCATTGAATGGCACTCTACCCGGCTGGAGATGGGGTTTGCCAGGCGGCTGCTCGTGAGCGTGGTCACCTCATGGCTGCTTCACCCCTGAGGCTGTGCCCGGCTCTTCAGGAGCCCGATCGCAAGGGAGCAGCCGCCTGGCAACCCCAAAACAATAAGCCCTCCCCAGATAATAAGGCCCAAGCCATATTTTGTGGGCCAAAAGAAAATAAAACCGTGTCTTATTTTTGGGAAAACATGGTACTTGCAATGTAATGTTATATGCCTGTACTTCAGCAAGGGGTACATTTGCATCACTCAAAAACGTAACTTTGATGGAAAGTAAAATACTTACTATTTCCAGAGATGAAGGTTTCCAGCTCCTCCACTTGTCACAAAGATATCTCTGTTCTGTGGTAAGTGCCGAACTTGCCACAAAGTGGACTTGTGAGCCTGAGAACAAAATTATGTAATAAAATGAGAGAGAAAATAAAGAGATTTCTTTAGTAATTTTCTATAACAGACTGAAATCAAGACTCAAGAAAATCAGTAAAGTGAATGATTAGAAATACCTAAAAGTTTGTGTTTGTGCCCCAGATTTAATGCGCTATAAAGAATGAGCACACATTTATCTAATCACTAAGAAGTATGAGTCCTTGAGTTTAGAAGTTGTTGTAATTCTGGCAGTTACATGCCGGTACCTAATTCTGTAAAATGAGAGAGATTTTCCCTTATGTTTTCTTCTTGTCACAGAGAAGATGGAAGTTGGGGGAGTTTCATTTCATGCTTGGTGAAGGAGACAGACTTTATGCTTCTTAAGTTCTTTGATACAAAAAGGAGTGAAAAAGTTATGGAGATTCAGCCAGAGAATGCAAAGAAGGGTGTGATTGCTTGTCTGGGCAAGCTGCGAAGAAAATGGAAGCATCAAAAGTCTCTCTTCCAATGCACAAAGCCCATGGTGAGTAAGAAAACATTTTTCTCTCTACAGTTCTTCCAGAAATACAAGACAACTCAGGATTTGTCACAACCACAATTAATTGCTTAATAGAGTTACCTAGCTCAATATGTAAATGCATATTTGACTCTTCTAGGTTGCTCATTCAGTTGTAGCACTCCTTCTGGGAGATATTCATCTTGTTCAATGTACATTTTCCATAGAGAAGGCTAGATACAAATACAAACATATTCTCCTTTTTCTGGATTAGATGTGCATCTTGAGATAAAGTGTTCTCCATATCTCAAAGGCTTCTAACCTTATTAGCTAAAAGAATAATATTTCAATTCATTCTCAATTTAAATTTGTATGAGACAAATATTTCAGGGATTAGGGCATGAGTGCTTTTGAACAACCTCCTCTACCTCCATCCCCTCCTTCAATGGCATGTGGCAAGAAAACACCTCCCGCTATAAATTAGCAACCTCTTTTTAAACAAAATAATTTACCTTCTCCGAAACAGAAGCAAAACCTTTAGTTGGATGCTGAGTTCTCATATCAAAAACATGAAATTTTCCTTCAAGCGATGTAGCCACCAATTTGTTCATATTTATATCTTTCCTGTCAAATTCAACACTACAGACCTAGAAATTTAAAGCAAGCAACCAATAAATTACAACTGAATAACACATCATTAATGTACTATATGTATATGAGTTCATTACATGAACTGTAATGCAGTTTATTTAGAAGCACATTCTATCAAGGGTGCATAATCTAGACCAGGGGTGTCAAACTTGATTTCATTGAGGGCCACAACAGGGTTGTGTTTGACCTTGAAGGGCTGAAGTGGGCATGGTCATTGTAAGTGTGGTCACTGTGAGTGTGGTTGGGGTGAGTGTGGCCATGGCATTTGACATAGGCCCAAGATGTATTTTGCCCCCTTTGCATTCAAAACAGCTATTCCAGACAAAGGGAGATTTACTTTCTGGCACAAATAGTCTCAATTCCATAATGTAGAGATTAAAGACATGTAGAGTCCCCAGCAGCTATAGGGCTTGACTCTTTTGTACAGGAGCAGATCTGAATATGTGCACAATATTGTCAGAACAGAGATGTTCAAAAGCCTAATGTGAGTTAAGACAACCTAAACAACATCCAGGATATTATATTTATATTTACTGGGTTGAATGATAAATTAACATTTAGAACCTTAAATACTTTTAAACAAAACAATTCATTTCTCTTTAATTCATCCATATCTCCTTTTTTGTCTTCTTCGTGTATTAATCCATCTGCCTTATTTATGGCATTTCTCCATCCCCAAATAACAAAATTGTACACTCTTTGTTATTGCTTGGGCAATATCAACTCATTTCCTGTTGAATCTGTCCTTTGAAATATTAACTAATTCTATGTAGAATACTTTAGATGACCCTCCCATTTTTCATTGAAAACATTAAAATTTTATTCCAGATATCCATTGTAAAGAGGAACACTGTACAACACAACAAAATCATCACAATATATTGCTAAATGTCTAGAAAGATTCAGAAAATATGCATGTGTGGAAACATTTCCAGTTTCATTTGGATTACAACTGGATACACAATTAAATCTCACTGACTTCATTGAGTTTTATGCATACCTGACAAAAGCTGCTTTCTATCTGCCAGATTTGCACACTAGTCATAATATGATTTGATTTTGACTTTGTGTGTTCTGTAAATTCAGCCCTTTGTGCTTTACACAGTAAATCACAATCTAGAAATAACCACTGGACATTTTCACATGACATACTGTATTAAAAAAATCTTATAGCTTGTGCTTACTACCATATCCTACATCCAATCATGTTCTGCATTTTAAATTTTTAGGCTCACTATACTGTTTACAAACCATTATGGGGGAGATAATACAATCCAGTTGTAAGTCAAAACCAAGCAAATTACATTATAGCCACAGATAAGTCAGCAAAGTCTTTGGATTAGGCCTGTTCCATATTTTTAAACTGGATGAAACCAGGAATCATGTGTAAAATAGCCAACAGGAAGGAAGATAGAGTGCATGGGGTGGAGAAAAAAACATAAATCACATCCCAGTCAGACTGCTGGAGGAGGCAGTGGGAGCCAAAAACACCCCCTCCCCACAGCCTGTTTTTGGCTGCCAGACTGATGTAGGAGGCTGTGAAGGCCAAAAACGGCCTGCATTCACCCCCTGTGGCCCATTTTGGCCAGCAGAAGCACTGCGGGCTGGTCCTTTCTTATTTTCAGGCTGGCCCCATGGGCCACATTTAAGCACCCATGGAGTGGATCCGGGCCAGGGGCCTTGAGTTTGACACTCCTGATTTAGACAGAGAATAGCTAGTTCTCTAGTTCTCTACTTAGCCCTAATGGAATCAAGAATTATATAATTTCAAAACATTTTACACTTCAATAATATTTCTTAATTTGTCATTTAATAGTATCACTGAAACTACAATTTATTTTGATTTTCATGCTTATTTTAAAGAATATTTGGTCTGGCATAATGTTCCATTACAGATTGACCATACTGCTAGTCTAATAGTCAGGTAAAATAAACTGATTAATTAACAAACAAAAACTCTAAAATGTTACCCATCCCCACAGAACTACAAAGATTTGTGAAGAAAAAAAAAGTCTAACCCCATTCTTAATGTTGGTCTCCCATCGTAATGTCATGTTCCTAAGGTCAAACAACTTGATGTCCCCGTTGTCATAACCAGCACATACAACCCGTTCTTCTTGATTATATGCATTGCCTAATTAAAATACAATGACAGTATTCAGATAAAGAATCAACAATAAAATAACCAAACATTAGTCTAACAATCCTGTATTTGTACACCAATTTTAAGGAAATACATTTTTAGTAAAAGTTTTGCAATGAAATAGACAAATCATAGCATTAAAGCAAAAGAAGTAGCAATCACAGTATTTATATGTTATTTTAAACAATATATTAATGCACATATTTTCTCTGTGAATAATAGGATTTGGAGTATTTAAACTGGTTGTTTGATTCAAATGGTCTGTTTGATATTGGAAAGGATTAAAGGTAATAGGTTGATGCCTGATTTCTAGAGAAATAATTTTATGGGCTAAATTTCAAACAAAATTTTCAACTTTCCCTAATAATTTGTATCTGCTTTCTGTGTCAGAGCATCTGAAAAAAGGAATATTGTGATATTCAGTAATACTCTGGATTATTTGAAAATTATTCTGAAGAAATGCTTTGGACCATGCACAGAGTTTATTGTTTCAATTGAGCACAAATTCTGCATACAAATGTATGCATCTCAACACTGCTCAACAGTGTTCTCAAGTTTTGAAGCCTGAAAAAACGCCTGTTTTAATGAATATCAGAGAAATATTACATTTGTGTAAGAACCTAAAGACTTTTTTAAAAATTTTTTAAAAAGGGCAAACAGCCATTCAGAGAACAAAGTAATGAGAAGCAAGATAAATTCCATGATCAATTTCTATATGGCATGAATGGATTAGAAACTCAGACCTACCAAATGCAACTGTCCAGCAATCTCTTGTACTCTCTCCTTGTGCTGGTTCCATATTGGCAACTGGAAAATCTTTTTGTCTTGGGTCCCAAACTTTCACTGTCCCTGCAACCATCAAATGAATTTGTATTTATTCTTCTACACCACACTTTCAGCTTACTTTTGAGAAAACATTATGCATATACCTGCAGAGTTATCTGTCTGTGTGTAAAAAAGTCTGGGTTTAATTTAGCCCCTGGTGACTTCACAAATAAATCCATGTAGTATTCTTGGTAACAGTATAAAAACAGATTACCATTTTGCTTTCCACAACTTCTACTGTACGCCTCTTCATTTCCAAAAATTATCAATGACTGACACTATTACTAATAAAAGATAACATTTCAGTCGGTCTGGTTATTATGTACATTATAACATTATATAAGCATGATCATATCTATCCCCAATGTCTTTCTGATGAGCCACGTTTCTATAATTTCTTCTGACTGAAGAGAGGTCAGAGGTCCTCTCTTCTTCCTGCAGAGGTTTATGCCACCATGGAAACCAGAGCATGATCTGACTATCACAAAGAACTAATGCAATGTTCTGACTTCTGATTACATTTTAGCTGCTTAAAGACATAAATCAGATCTAATGTTAGGCTGCCTACATGAATTGGGCCTATGTTCCCCTAGAACAAGTTCATAGTTATCCTAGTGGCCCTGAACCCCATCTTCCCTCCCCAGGAAGTGTAAGTTGGTGCCCAAAAGTAAAATCTTTTACCTGGGGATCATATAGGAAATTGAACTCTAAGTAAATATCTCCCTGTCTTTCCTTGTCATAACCTTATTTGGGGATATTTTCAGCTTCACAGGCTAATCTATAGCTCTCATATTTTCCAGAGTTTCCCCATTCAAGGATTAAACAGATCTGAATGTTTCTATTCCCAAAGTCAACCAAATACTACCAGTTTAAATATACTTTATAAATCAGTCTTAGATTTTCGTAACTGTCTTATTTTGTGTTTCTCTCTTTTTCATTTCATACATGTAGCTATCAGTTTGTTCCAGCTCTCTAATGACTTATGTGAAAATCCTGTTCGATGGAGACTCAAAATAGAACATACAGCATATGTAGATCTTATTGCAGAATCTTGTAACCATATCATATGGCAACTGAGGACTCTCACATGGAAAAAGGCTGGCCTATAATACCATTACCAATTTTATGCGAGTGAAAAATGTCTATGGAATGTCAGGCATAAACTGCAATGATCAGCAAATTTAATCTGCTTAGTTGGAGTTGTAACATTGTTCTCTTTCAATCCTTCGGAATCCGCTGTATTAAAAATAAATGTGTAGCTTGTTATCATTGATATTCCAAAAATATTTGCTTGTTTAAAAAATGTGGTAATAGTGATAAATCAATTTCACAGGAAAAAAACTTTATAAGGTAAGGTCATACTTTTAAAATTCTCTAAATACAAGTATTCCTTGATTTACAACCATTTGTTTAACTGAAGTTACAACAGTGATGAAAAACTAACTTATGACCAGTCCTCAAACTTATGACTACTGCAATGTTCCCCCAGTTCCTTGATCAAAATTTGGGTGCTTAGCAACTGGCATATATTTACAACAGTGGCAGGATCCTTGGGTCATACGATCATCAATTATAACTTTCTTAGGTGCTTCCAACAAGCAAAGTCAATGAGGGAAGCTGGATTCATTTAACAATTGTCTCAGTCATTTAATGACCCAGCTCATTTAACAACCACATTGCTTAGCAATGGAAGTTCTGCTCTCAATTGTGATCAATAAAATATTACCTATAGATCTAATCAGTTTTTGCCAATCTAATGGCCTCCAAACAAGCAGCACTACCTTTCCTAAGAATCCCAGCTAACTTGGCTGTGGCTGGGAATAGTGGAAAATTAGTCCATCATATTTGAAGGTTGCAGAGTTTGAGAAAGCTGACCAAATTAACTTGCTTGCTCTAATGTTTGGATGCAATCCAGATCTATTATGTCATAGTCTCAATGAAGTGTGAACTGTTCAGAAAAACTTGTCTTCTCTTTAAACTATATGCAACCAAATTTATTCATTAGCTGACATATGAAAACATGTATTAATACCTTACAGGAAGCATGAACATTGAATTTCAGTGATCTTCTGCTTATAACAATACCTACAGTGATTTATTTCAAAGCTGTGTATCGTTTTACAAAGCCTGAGATGTAGCCACACAGTAGCTTTTTACAAAATATGAAAAAAATAAACTAAGGTTCAAAAACTTCTTCAAAAGAGCATGCAGAATTCTGAATAAGGATTGTTGCTTTTGCCTCCCACCAGAGAGAGTAATTGCTACCCCATCTAGAGGGGGGCGGGGAATCTACAGCAAATATATTTGCTGAAGCTGCAGGCATACAACTAGACAGGCCAGGAACAAAATATTACCTTCTGCCATTTAGGGAAATTGCCAGGAAGATGATGATCAACATATGGACACAGATTCTCATTCTTCCATCTTCTTTTTACATGTTCTCTCCCATCCATATTTATTTGTTAGGTTTATATTTCATCTTTTCTCCAAGAACTCAAAATTGTTTGTCTCTCTTTTTATAACTTTGTATCAATCTTGTTCTCCCTCTACTGAGATGGTTGGTCTCCTTCTAGCAGCTCTGAAGCTATTATATAGGAAAAGCTAAGACCATACCATTGTTCTTGAAGTCAAAATCAACCCATCCACCAATCCCAGGCCAGCGAATAGCTGGGAGCAGACTTCATGCCAAATGAGCCAGAACAATGGCCTACTCCACAAGGCATGGATAGTTAATATAATATCCTATGCGCCTGGTGTTTTTAACTGTTCAACTTTTCAAGGGGAGAGTATAAGAGGTAAAGGGATATTTTTTTATCTCATGCTGTTTTTTTAACAATGAGATGCCTCTTAAAAAAATTTTTTTTCACTTTCTCACCATCAATATCTATACATGGAATTTGTTTTTAAGATAACATGTACTGTACAGAATTCACTGCCCATTTAAGAAGTGATTATTATATATAACTCATGAAACATTAGATATCATAGAAGTATTAGTCCTACCAATAAGCTGCCACACAATTATTTCTATCCCTAAAATACCTCATTTGCACAAGTAGTATATGTAGTCCATTTTATGAACTCAGAAATAGGCATTCAAAAGGAATGCTTAAAATATTCAGTGATTTTAATTCTTAGAAAACTGTTTACTGAAAAGTTGCTTTAGCTTGTTCTTTTTGCATGAGGCTTCATCTCTCTGTTTAAGAAAAATAGGTATTAAGGTATAAGAAATCCTAAGATACTTATAAATCTATTTCAGAATTAAGATTTTCTATTATGTTCACAAGGATTGCTCACTGAAGATTATATTGTTTATATTGTTCAGCCAAGGAACTGTATCATTTCCAGGAGAAATCATAATATTTGGTATTGAATGCAAACCAAATGTATTACTCATTGAAACTGCCTGTTTATAGCATGTGAATCCAGATTTTCAGATTTGATAGTCTGATGGGGAAAAAACCATAAGGAACTCATCACTATGTATTTTCCATTCAATTTAAAGTTAAGATGATCTTAAAATTTAAAATCAAAGTTAATTTATAACATTGCAGTTTTTACAGATTTAAAATGTATATTCTATTCTAATCTACTTCCCTTGTTCTCGCCTTTGATGGCATTGCAAGGGAACTAACTTACCATCACGACTTCCTGTCACAATTTCTGGGGCTCCTTCACCAATTCCCAGGCCACCAACTCCATCAATGCTATTTATGATTTCTTTATGCCCCTTCACAGAATATACTGGTGCTTCTGGAGCTTCCAAATTCCTAAACAACAGAAATGGAATTGTTACTTTGTGTTTGTTCATAAACATCTCCTTCATCTAGAGTTCATCTCTTGACAACTACATGGATACCACATTTTTCTTGATGGCAATATGGAAGGTGTTTGTCATTCTCATCTTTTCGAAAGTTTTACAATTCCCTAATTTGACCTATTTCCCATGACACTTCCTGGTAATCCATAAAATCTGCTTAATATCCAACACAAGATCAGGATCATGTATTTATATTTCTCAGTAAATCTACTTAGAAATGTAACATTCAATATACTTAGTATATTACTTAGCTGTGCATTAGAAAATAATTCTGGAGAAATGTTTCTGTCTTCCTGAGGTCACAGTACCTCTCTATTATTCATTAAAATAGTCGGGGGGGGGGGTCAGAATTTTACATAAGATTGGAGAAAAGATGCAGCTCCTTTAAGGAACCAATTTATTAAGGTAAATATCATTCTTGAAGTAACCACCTTTTTAAGAATCATATAGAAATTTTCAAAAAGACGACTGCTTTTACTGAGTAGTAGAGAAACATGTTTGCAAAAGATTCAAAGTGCTTCTGAACTATTTTTAATGTGTAAATCTAAAAACTAGGCTCATCTATTTATACATGGCACACCAGTCATCAAATTGTTACTTAGTGCCATTTATAAATTTTCTGATGAAAGAACCAATGGCAAGATAGTAACAGTTGCAGAATACAGCATACTCATTTGTCTTTACTATATAGAATACTGAATCTTCTTCAAAGTAAAAGTTTTATTGTTGTCTAAAAACCTAACACTTCTAAATTATGCATATATATAAGACAGTGAACAATACTGATTTTACAATGACTTTAAGTTACCCAATAAAAGATAAGGCCATATCTTTAAAATTTGCAAAAAGAACATTTCTTACCATATATTTAAATTTCCACCAAAATCTCCAGTAGCTAAGTATCTTTGTTGCAAAGAAGCAGCCCCAAAGGTTGCACATTTAATAGGTCGTGATTTTTCAATCTGGAAGTAGGGAAATGTTTACACTGAATTATTATTATTTTCAATTTATGTCTTATTCTACCTGTTAGATAATATTAGAGTCAAACATTGTCTAAACACATTTTTTTAGTTCCATTAGGGTTCAAATGAATGAACACGTTTGACTTTAATAATTAGCTTTTGGGATACAAAAATTGCAATTCTATACACACTTTTTGGGGAAGAATTCTAAATAAGTCAAAGCATCTTATCATTGCAAAGGCATAAAGACTGCCTCTCCCATGCACTTTCTCCTTTATTTTCTCCAATTTATTCTGAATCTATTTACAAATTATTAGCCTCATACTTTCTAAATGCATAATCTAAATAGACATGAAACAGAAAAAATAGAAGCTGCCATCAAAGTTTCCATAGTTGAAAAAATAAACAGGATACATTTCAAATTTAATTTTTTGAGAAACAAGAGTATACTGCTTGCTTTTACAGATTACTACTAAACCTCTTTAATTTGTAAAAAAAAAAAGTGTAAATCACACCTTTTAGTGTGAAGTCATTTCTTAATTGCAATTCATATCTCAAGCTTCTAAATATAGGTAAGTCTTCAACTTACAACCATTCATTTAGTGACCGTTCAAAGTTATACCACTGACAAAAGTGACTTCCGATGAGTTTTCACACTTGACTGTTGCAGCATCCCTATGATCATGTGATCAAAATGTGGATACTTGGCATGTACTTATAATGGATTGCGATGTACCAGGGTCATGTAATCATATTTTGCAACTTTGACAAACTCAACGGGAAAGCCAGATTCATTTAACAACCATGTTACTAACTTAACAACTGCAATGGTTCACTTAACAACTGGGGCAAGAAAGGTTGTAAAATGGAGCAAATCTCACTTAACTGTTTTGCTTAGCAATGGAAATTTTATGCTTATGCTTGTAAGTCGAGAACTACCTTACAAATCACACAGGTGTTTAACAGGACTAATATCTATAAATTTATACACAGAAAGATACCATTAAATTCTGAATGATCAACATTCAAGTTTTCCAGATCCATAAAATCCAATTTCTTTACAGAAAATCAAGTTAAGATGCAATTCTTTCCTATAACTTTTGAGACAAGATGAACTGCTTCTGTAAAAACATGCAATTATATTCTCCGTTGCTTGTCTTCACAATTCCACTTTATATGGGCAACTTCATCTATTTATTTTTCCCCAACCTTACATTTATTATGTTTTTGTAGATGATTGGTTGGTTTTTTTTAAGTCCACAAAAAATATAGATCCCTGTCCCACATTTCCTATAAGATATATACTAACATACTGTGCTTTTCCACATACTTTTCTTCACAGCCAGTATATTTTGCATGCACTTCAGTTGCAAACAAAACTTTGCATTAAAATACTAATATAATTGATTTAACCCATCCAGCTAGTTTAGGGAAAGGATGTAGCTCTTCTAGAGAACACTTCATTTCAAAGTAGATATAACCCATTTCAACTCTGCCAATAATTCATAAATGCCATTCATGCTGATCCATTCATATTAAAACAAAGTCTCTTATAAATATGCTTGTTTTTGGAAAGTAATACTACAACTAAAACCTAATTTCATTTTCCCTGAAGTAGCAAAAAGTGATGTGTTTCCCTGTGAGGATTTAATTATTGTATTTTGTAGTCTACAAAGTTAATCTGTACTATAGAAAAGGATTTTATTTGTCCTTAAAGCTTTTTAAGACCAATAGGTAGTGTATCTCTTGCACTGCTATGGCTACAGTAATTAACTGCACTGTGTTTAGTAGAGTGTTATGTATACAAGAACAGTTAATGCCTATTTCCATGGTGAGCACTGGTGGCATTCTTTATTACTCATTTCTTAACACATACTGCTTTGCCAAATACTGGGTGTCATAGCTAAAAGATACTAATGTCAATACAGATAGTCTTTGTGGCCACAATTGACCCCAAAATTTATGTTGCTAAGTAAGACAGTTGTTAAATGAGTTTTGCTGCATTTTACCATCTTTCCTGCCACAATTGTTAAGTGAATCTGTTTTTCAATCTGCTGTTGTTAAATTAGTAACATGGTTGTTAAATGAATCTGAATTCCCCTTGAATTTGTCAGAAGGTCGCAAAAGGGGATCACATGACATGAAATCACATGCAACTGTCATAACTATGAACCGGTTGCAAAGCATACAAATTTTGATCACATGGCCATGGGGATGCTACAATGGTCATAAGTATGAAAAATGGTCATAAGTCAATGCCATTGTAACTTTGAAGTCACTAAATGAATGCATTTAGGTCGAGAACTACCTATATATATTTCTTCACTATTTATTCTAAGGGGCAGTTGTATGTATTCTATTAATTGGAATTGAGCCTTCCAGTATTAAAAGGTTAATACTGAAATGATCAATAATCTTTAAGCCATTTTCCTATTCCTCCTTGTGCATGCATTTGCATCATGCTTCTGACTCTGTACAAATGCTACATTGCAATTAAATGCCAGGGGACGGAAACTCCAGGCATCCTACTTTTAAGAAAATGAATGTGGGTGTCCCCAACATAGGGCAATCTTTACTAAGTATATGAAGAGTGATAGAGGCCAATTCCTGATGTTAATTCTTGATAAACGTATATAATTCACACAAGATCTCAATCCTGAAATACCTCATTTGGTAAATGGTAAAACCTCATTAAAGCACACATACAGAAAAATAGGCAGACACATTTAGATATCATTCCAAAAACAATAAAAAAGGAAAAAGGAGCAGAATGCATTCCCTCCAGTAACCTACATCTAGATACGCAGAGATTAACACTAAGCAAACAATAAAGCAAAAAAACTTATAATCAAGGAACTACCAAAGAGAAAAACCACATCCCACCAACTCTAATAGGGCATGTTATTGTACATGAAGAGGGAGCAAACCCCACACTCACTAGCACTGATGATGTTACCTAGTTGGGTAATGAAACACCTGCGTGCAAACAATCAAGCCCAGAGAGCACAAGGACTTGGTAGTTCAACCCTGAGCTACACATATTCTCTCTTCTATTGGAATTAATATATCAACCCTCGATCTCAGCCGGAAAAAAACAAAACTAAGGGAATCCACGGTTGAGCTTCTACTTAAGCCCAGGAAAGCATTCTGAGGCCCGGGCAAGGAAGCAAAATTAACACCGTGGTTGGCAAGTATACGCTGCTGGGAGTGAGGCTGGTATTCATGGGCTTCTTGCTGCTCCTGCGGGAGAACCGGGGCTGCAGCCCGGTGCTTTGTTCCCTTCCTTACTTCACGGAGGAGGACGAGGCGGCCGCCTTGCAGCTCGTAGAGCTGAATGACGCCGGTGCCGCGCGGGAAATTGCCCAAGCAAAGGAGGCGAGCGCTGCAGGGCACCCATTTGCAATCGAATACAGTGTAATTCAAGCTGTGTTGTGTATGCGCGATGATCTGCGGCTTCTCCAGCAAGCCTCCTGCCGACATGACGGCAAGAACCGCCCCTGACGCCCAACGGCATCCGACGGTGCCGGAATCTTCGCCACCCGCCCCCCTCCCCGCTTCAGCGCATGCGTAAGCGACGGAAGGTCACCACATCCGGGGTACTAGATCATAGAGCAGAGGTCTCAAACTTGGCATCTTTAAGACTTGTGGACTTCAACTCCCAGAATTCTCCAGCCAGCATAGCTGTCCATAAGTCTTAAAGCTGCCAAGTTTGAAGACCTCTGTCATAGAGATTCCGAGGGTTGCGACCCGTGCTCCTTTTTTGCGCAGCACCACTTTTCCACCTGAAACTCCCAGGCAAGGGAGCGAGGGGAGCAAGATTAGGCCGCCTGTTTCTCTCCAGTATAGGGCGGAACAGGGACGGGGAAAGTCAACCATAGAGTGAGATCTGGAGGAAAAGGAAGGCTTCTATAGCGGCCGTCTTGCGTGGCCCGAGACGCAGCCCCGCCTCTTCCTGTCGATATCGTGCTAGATAGATCCGGCGAAGCATGGAGATGGAAAGCTCTGGTGAAGAGCGGCTGCCGACGGAGATGGAAACGCACAGTCCCCAAGAAGGCTTCACGACGGTCCTCAAGCGGAAGAGGCGCCGAGAGTCCCAGATGGACACGAACGAAAGCCCGGTGCCTCGGAAGCGGCCGGATTTCCCCCCTCTTAGCGGGGAAACCCTCGCCGTAAGTAATCCCTTCTTAATGCCTAGGAGCAGGTTACGTTTTCCCCTCCCGTTTCTCGATGGAAAGGCATTGCGTTTTGAAATATGAATGGCAAGCATTTACAAATGGTTAAGCTGCGGGCGTTTCAATGCCACATTCCAGTTGAACGTGGCTTACTCCGTTTTTAAGCGCATGTTTAACCTTCAGCTTGATTTATTATAATTACATTGTGGGTGGGTAAGGTGGGTGGGTAAGAATGTAGGCACCCCCCCCCCCATCTTCCCATTCCTCCCTTTGGTGTTCATTCGGAGAGAAAAGCTATTTTGGTGGAAATCCAAATTAGATTTCAGGCAAGGATTTAGTACTGAGATAAGTCTTAGTCGCCCTTGTCAATGTCCTGTGGCAGAGCCAGGATGGTGGTGGTGCATCCCATCCTTGTGCACCTGTAGAGTTCTCCCTTCCTTGGAGGGAAGTGGATGGGATGGAGGTTCAGATGGCCATTCATGTTCTAGGCACCTTATGGCTTAGGTACAGCAATGCACTCTACAATTGGCTGCCCTTTGAAAACCTCTTGGAAGCTTTCAACTGGTCCAAAATGCAGTGGCACAAATAGTGATGGGCCTGCCTTAGTATGCCCAGGTAACACCTCTGCTTTGTGAGTTGCACTGGTGGCCAGTATGCTTCCTGGTGCAAGATAAACTGCTGGTTGTTGCTTGCAATGCCCTGTGATTGGAAGCAAAGGATTTTATCCTTTTACGTTACTTTAGTGTCTCTTAACAAATTTCTATTTGATCCTTAGTGTACTGTTATAGGGTGACTGAGTTCATCATACATAGCGTATATAGAAATCAGGTTTTTTTATTAGATCTGTATAAGATAGACTAAGAGACTAATAATAGCATAAACATACAGCTAATAATAGCATAAACATACAGCTCTCTAATTTTGAATACGGTAGAACTTTAAAGGCAAGAATCTCTGATATACCTAATATTAGAAAAAAAACTATTTACATTGCTTATATTTTCTTTAGCTTATTCTATGTAAACTGTGATAAATAAAATGAATACATTGAATAATTTTATTTGCTTAACATTTTATTTTGTGATGGTTACTATATTTTCTAGTGTGGAAAAGGTGAATTGAGAAAAATTCCTGTACCAGCAAATAGATATACTCCTTTGAAAGAGAACTGGATGAAAATTTTCACACCAATTGTAGAACATTTGCAGCTTCAGATTAGATTTAATTTAAAAACAAGGAATGTAGAGATAAAGGTAAATAATAAGTCTAGTATTTCTGAAAATTTACTATCTTGTATTTGTGTCTGCTGTTGGGGAAAAATCACTTCTAAATTTCTTTTTAGCATTAGAAATATTTTGTTAAAACAAATTATCACCTTAATGCAGTAAGTCTTAATAAGCATCATTATTTTGGTCAATAAAAATTCCAAATAATCCAATGCTACATTATGTGAGAAGGCATTACAATGAAATAAATAATCCTCAAATATACAGTAGATAACACAAATGTGCATTGTTTAAATAGGAGCCTATAACTTTCTGCAGATCTTTCACAAAGAGAACTTTTTATCTGGTTGGCACCCAGAACATGTTTCAGATTTGATAGTAGCAAATTATATTGCAATTATACTTGGATGTTACTGGCATGGATAAACAAAAATTTCCCACTTCTGCTTTTGTCCTTGGTAAATGTGGAAGAATAGATCAATATTTTGATTCGCGACTTCACTAGTTATTTTGGCCCAGTGATACTTGACATCTGTATTTGAATCTGTAAAGAATGCTTTAATAATTAGTTTCTTTCATTAATCTCAGAAAATGGACATCTTGCTAGTTTGTTAAAATAGCATTTTAGTTCTATTAGAGTTGTAAAAGTCAGTTCTAAATGGTTGGAAATTAATGTATCAATTCATTTTAGGCAACCACAATATAGAATATGTTTATAATAATTCTTCCCATACAGATTTGGAGAGTTTTTTAAATTCATTAGTGTCAATATAGTCTTATATAGTAGAAACAATAGAATATTGTGTCAATAGCTTATAAATTGATATTTAGATTTGAATTAAATATTAGGAGTTGATTGTGGTGCTTCATGTAATATTTTATGAATCTCCCCAAAGATCACTTCCTAAATTTTAAGATTTATTTTATTTTCTAGACTTGTAAAGAAACAAAAGACATAGGTGCTTTGACAAAAGCAGCTGATTTTGTAAAAGCTTTTATACTAGGATTTCAAGTTGAGGTAAGTTCTCGTCTACCATAGTTCATTGTATGAATATTGAATGAATGAATATTGCTGATACTTGAAATGAAAAGATCTAAGAAGTGTCTTCATGGAGGGGGGAGGGAGAATTTTGTTCTTTCTGGATAATTAGCTGAGGGGTTCAATATTTTGTGATCCCAATTGCTAAATCTGTACAGAAAATGTTTACATTTATTTGTAATGTGTTTTTTGTTTTTTATCCTTTTATACATTACCTAGGTGATAGCAGCAATTATATAAATTAGCTTACTAAATAAATGTCTCTAGTTGAGGTTTCATATGCAATAAAGATGAAGTGTCTTTATTAAATAAATAAATAAATAAATTGGGAAACCGTCTGGAAGGTATTTTGAGATGGTAAAACCCATGGGATAAGAACATTTTAATTGGCAGGTAATTTCCTGCCAATTGATTACTTGCAGGATAGTATGTAGTAGTGGTAGTATGTAGTGGCAGGTATTCGTTGAAATATTTATATAAGTGTACATATAAGGGAACTTAGTATTATTGTCCATTATTTCAGATTTCTAACCTATTTTATTTTGGTAATGCAAAGCTAGAGAAATCCATATGCTGACTTACTAGTGACTGTTTTTGATCCTGTATTTTTAAAAATCATAGTTATTTAAAAAACATTGTTTGCTATGTTTTCTCTTTCAGGATGCACTTGCATTAATCAGATTAGATGAGCTTTTTCTAGAATCATTTGAAGTAACAGATGGTAAGTATGAAAATCAATATATCAAAAGATCAGAACAATAATGGGTATTAGAGGATGTGAGATGCATATAGAACTGTTGTTGTTCATTGATAGGAATACATCTGAAATAACCTGAAAATAATTTTGAAACAGGTATTCACATTGTTTGGTCTGAAATATCATTTCACACTGATTAATTTTTAGTTGAACAATTTTTCAGTTAAAACTGCCAGCCAGCCTTCATTTGTAACTTTCCTTGTGGATTTCAAGATATATTGAAATTTTAAAGGATCACCTATTGTGTATTGTAACTGTTAGGCCTGCTGCTGAGTTATCATAAGAATCTTTAATACAGATTGAACAGCAACAAAACCGTTATTGGAAGTATATCATTGTTACTAAAATAATGATTTGTGATTGAGTTATGGAATTTATTCTAGTTTCAGCAGTCTCAAAAACATGTTATTTCTCTATATGTGTACATATATATTTCTAAATGTTATTTATTAGCAGACTATCTAATCAACAAAGATTTGGATTTCATTTCTGTGGGTTGCCTTGTTTCATTAGTGTACTTGAGACAAGTGTTGAGAAAATGGTAGAATCCTGTCCATTAAAATATGGAGGGAATAAGTGGTAGAACTTTGTGAATCTTTTTGAAATATATATTTAAAAAAAATAACTGGATCTCATTTATTCTTAACTGAACAGTACTCAGATTTAGCAATCACATTAGATTCCAACAAATGGCCCAGGGAAAAGGCAAATAATTAAAACAACATTTTCTCTTTAGTCAAACCTTTAAAAGGAGATCATCTTTCAAGAGCAATAGGAAGAATTGCTGGAAAAGGAGGAAAAACCAAATTTACTATTGAAAATGTAACAAGGACACGAATAGTTCTTGCAGATTCGTAAGTTTTATACAGTTCCCAATTTTTTAAATTTTGAATCTTGGCTAATAAACTTCCAGGTTTTAGTGTAATAGCCCTGTGTTTTTTTAAGCAATTGCAGAGCCTATAATTTTGCCATGCTTATTATACATGCTGTATATATTAAAACTGAATCTTCAATTTATTGGATCCTACTGATAAATTCCCAGGAATAAGACACTACCAAGATGATCTTTTAAATACTGCCTTGAAAACACAAAACATTTATATTTCATGTTTCTAAACTATCTCCCTAAGGACTTTACAGTGTATCTTCTGGCTGTAGTTTATATACAAATTGATATGCTTGCATGCATCACTTGTGGCAGATGAATCCTCTAGATATGCTGCAGTTATTACTCATATAATGATAATGCCTGGATTTGATTGGCTCAGAGATTCCAAAAATATTCAAGCTTTCAAGATTTGTAGCCATCATCAGCCAACATACTACAAAAAAACATGTAGCAATAGAAAAGGTTTAGGAGCATTGTTTCAAATTGTTTAATATCACAATCAGGTTTGTATGTGGGTGTCTCAGTGTTTATAGCAGCTGTATCTATGATGAAACATCACAGGGCAATAGATTTTGAGTCAAAGTACCTCAAATTAGCTAATTTACAGAATATATCCAAAATCCAGAGCCATAACTCCCATGGAATTGAAATTTGGCAAATTTTATAAAACATGAGATAAAAATAATCATAAGCCATTCTGTTAATACAAAATGTCATAAAATATTTTCTGTGAGCAACTTCTGATGTTTACTATGATACACAGTTCAAAATGAGTTACTTTCAAGCCAGATATATCTCTAAATATCTCTCTGAATTTTCAGAACTTTTTAAGTACATTAAAAGTTCTGCCATTATTGAAGATATTAAGGAAAATGGCAAGGATCTTAGAAATGATCCAAAGGGTAATGAGTTGTCTAACTACATTTAAAAGTAGAATGGTAATTGTATTATAATGCAATAAGAGAAGCAAATATTGAAGAGCTAATGAGCCTCCAGATATTCAGTGTGTTCCAGCAGAGGTTCAGGAAAGTGGATGTGAAATGAAATAAATGGCGATGGCATCATGTGATGAACATTTTGAAAGGCAAAGTAGATCCAATTTTTGACACTTGTCCTTATGAAAGTAAATTTAGCTTGGAGCTGCTTTTGTATAAACATAAATAAAAGTGCTATATAAGATTGTATAGTGAATAAAAATTCTTTCAGAGGTTCGGTATCTTAAACATGTGTGAAGAGATTTTTTAATTTTAATTACAGGAAAGTTCACATTTTAGGATCTTTCCAGAACATTAAAATGGCACGGACAGCCATTTGCAATCTCATTCTAGGTAAAACTTGTATTCCTTTTGTTAACATTATATTTTGAATATGCCAGTTAATGAGCAAAGATTTGCAAGTAGCAAGTGCTTTTGGTTAGAGAAATGTAACTTGACATTTCTATGAGGGAAAGGGATAATATAAAGGACTATAAACTGATCAATGGATCAGGAGCCGTAAGTACATAACTACTAACTGTTTCTCTATACAACTCAGTTTTTAAGAGTAGGTAATCAAACACAGAAAAACTGGGATGGCACAAAATTGCTTCATTCCATATGTCACACTGGAAGGCATTTTTGGAGCAAGAAATGAAGTAATTTTTTTTCATATCATCAAACTAATGGCTCATCAGTGGCCTTCATTGTTACCCTTGTTCTGCATCTGACATCTAAATTCTAACCTAAATACATAGAATTTTATATTTAATGTAAACTACTATGTTTTCATTTAGGGGTATTCTAGTTAGAAAAAGGCCTAAGCTGTACCAACTTATATGTGTGGTGTGTGTGTGTGTGCGCACACACACACACACACATATATATGCATGCATACATACATACACATACACACATACATACGTTTTTACAATGCCCATCTCACTCAGAAGAATGTATGACACAGCAGCCTTATAAGAGTTTGCAAACTAAAATTCTATTTTTAAATCAAGTTTATTAATAGTTTTTATTATACTAATTAAAACTGTAGATCTTTTGCTGTATTTTAAAAAGCATATTGTATCATCTATAAATCAGTTGTATTAATGTACTTTTTTCTTCTACAGGAAGTCCTCCATCTAAAGTTTATGGCAATATTAGAGCAGTAGCAAGCAGAACAGCAGAAAGATTTTAAGACCATGGTTTTTGAAGTCACACACTTCTACACAAGATACTGGAAAACACTTGAAGGAAGCAATATCAAAATACTGATTACAAGAAAGTGTGCTTTTCTTTAAAACCCAAAACAAACACATTGTGTTTCAGAAGCTCTGCTAAGCCATTTGAAGTGGATGGCATTTCAGCCACACCAAAATTTGGAATATTTTGTTTGTCCAGAGTTTGGGCTGAAACAAAATTCAGAAGGATTTTAAGGGTAAATTGGGCAAGGCCGATATGCCGGGCCTTTCCCCCCTCTTGGCTTGTGGCAGGCTACCTATCTATTTTCCCAAAGTCTCCCTTGCCCTACTTCCCGCTAGCTACTGCCACATCTTTAGCTTCCAGTGGAAATACCCACTTCAGCAGCTCATTCCTGATATTTGCACTTTGTTTCCTGTTGCCACTAATATTCCTGGGTTTTCCACTCTCTCCCATGCCCCAAAACACTCCTTTCTGAATTAATTCATGCCTAGGCCACTCAAAAGTAGCAGTTCCATGCATGGAATATTTTTCACATCCCTAGTAAACTGGTAGCAATTTTCAGTTCCAACATGGCTGGTATATAATAGAACTGCCACAGCAATGTTCTCAAGCAAGTATCTATTATCAAGTGTTCTAAATGAAGTTATGTCCAATAAAAACTGGTACTTGAATTTCCTTCTAACATGATTGTCAGTTTTTGAATTGAATGGATACAGGTTTAACCGAATGCAGCAGCTATGAATAGTATGCTGCGAGTCACTATTGTACTCAGAAATTCTCAACTCTTTTAAAATACTAAGGTATGAAGAGATTGCCGGGGAAGGGGCTAGTCTAAAAAAACAGAATGGGGCTGCTCGTAGTTGGAAGGCAAATATATTTATGGTTAAAAGACTACTAAACTAAATGTTTTTCCCTTATCAAAGAACTTTTCAGTAGAAGAGGGGAAAAAGCTGTTACAATGTTGATAACCTCCTCCTTGGAAGAAGAGAGAAATAAGTTTTTTTTTTCCAATATTGTGACATTACAGAGGGAGATATGCAGATCCTAGAGTTGCTTTTGCATTAGGACCACCTGCCTTTAAATGTATGGCACACGTTAGCCAGGGACCATTGAGGTGGCTGCCTGTCTCTGAAAGGAATTTTTTTTGGAGTGGTGTTACCTTTACCCACAGGACACCTGAATGCTGGTAGACAATCGGGGGAGGCTCCTTGTCCCTACGTGATTTATTCGCTTAAGGGGAATCGAGCCACTGGCCTCAGCAGTGCACAGGCCCAGCATCTTATGTGAGCCATGGCGGCCCCAATCTGCCTTTATAATTCTACAGCATAGACAGAATGCAAACTAGACTTGAGAGGGCACCAAAGAAATCTCAAACAAAAATGGAGGGGAGTGGACTTACACCTTCAAATTAATCTTGACTCCTGACCTGAAGAGTCTGCTGTTTTGTTGGCAGACATTTTGGGAAGTAGCTCGACTCTTCTGGAAGAGTTGTGAGAATGGAATTGACCAAGAGTTACTTACCTGCCTTTCTATCTAAAGCAGGACTAGAACTCAGTCTCTGCCTAATGTCTTTAACCACTACACCAAACTGGCTCTCAGGACCTGAATATCTATCCATTATTTTTTTTAAAAAAATACAAGCCTTGCAGGACCTCTGCTTCACGTTAATGTGTAATTTTTAGTAATTTGGCATCAAAGCATTTCTAGATCTCAACCCATTTTGTATTATTTCATGGCCCAAATATGTAGACAATTTACAGCTTTTTTTTGCTGCAAGATTCTGCAAAAAGCTAACAAAAAATGTCCTACCCCATGAATACAGATGCTAATAAGGGCTTGCTTATAACAAACTAAAGATCCTTTCATAGCAACATTTATAATTTTAGTACCACAAACCAGTCCTTAAACTACTGTGTAAATTCAAGACTGTTGAGTATCTGACTTACATATTGTATGTATGGTGTCAGTTCTTAGTTACAGCCCCTCAAGTTTTGTAATAGCTTCAGAAATAGTACAGGAAAAAACCCAATTTTCAGATTCAAGGGGATTCTTAAATTGTACACGAGGCTCTTTCGATCTAAGATATTGTTTTTATAAAGTATAAGATTCTGTGTTGAAATAGGCATGGACAAGTACATGTATTCAATCCTGAATTCATTATTCCCTGATGTTTACAGCAGATATCTTTCAGATGGAACTTTCCCTTATATGTGCAATGAGTCAAGATTGCAAAATTAGAAAAAATGCTATGCTTAAAATAAAATTGGTGTTACTATGGAACTAAGAATAAAACTGACCAAATAAAGTTCTCTCATAAGCCAAAAACTTCCATAAAATTACAGCTTAATGTGTCTTGATCTTATTGTTCTATTCACTAATACAGGATAGTTAACATGTCTACAAAAGAAAAAATAATTTGGGAACTGGTTATCACTATAAACGCTGAATCAGGTGTTACTTGACTTTAAATGAACTGTCACTGAGAAAAATGGGCAAATATTGTTACAGGTATTTAATTATACACAAAAGCATCGAATTTTAGTACAATCAGATCTGAAATTCAGAATATTCTTTTTTTTTTCAACTGAAGCTTTAACACCATGCAGTAAAGTTCAAATAGTTTATTTTTATTCATACATTATGAAGGTTCCTATACTTCCAACAATGTATGGTATAGCATGCAGAGGAAAAATCTAAACATTCAACATAACCCTTTTTTTTTTTTTGCACACAACCTAAAAAAGCTCATTCCCCCAGTACGAAAGTAACATTAGCACTATTTTCTATTATGCCAGGAAGGATATGCACAAGCACTTAAGAAATAGAAAGCAATTGCTAAAATATTTGTAACAAATATTTATGTACAAAAAAATTCACAAAAGACTAGTTCCCCCTGAAGCAGAGCACATGGCAGTTGACAATGGAACAAATACAACCACTGGTTGGGATTATAATCCACATACTGATCCAGAGGAAGAAAGATACATGTAGTGGAGATTTTCTGTTTTAACATTTACCAAAAGTTTGGCAACATCTTTTTTAAATTATGCAAATCATGTAAACAAGAGGAACATTTCAAATCGATCTACATGCAAAACTTCATGTCATGCAAGGACACCAAGCACCTGGATTTCTCTCTCACAGACAGAGCCCATGATGTGCAGCACTCAATTGAAGGAACAGCTATGGCTGGCTGGGAGGCAATTGATTTAAGTTTGAACAACCTGCCTTTCCACTGCGAATTATAAAACATTCCAAATAGAAAAATTGCTAGAAGAAAGGGCGTACTATCCTAAAAATCTAACAATTTTCTTCTATCCAATAGTACCATTGCAGAAAAAGAATTATATATTGTATAACATGCCTTGCTACTTTTATATCACACATATAAAGTTACTGTCAATTACAAGTCATGATAAAAACAAATTTAGAAAAAAATTCTCCAACTGAAGATCAGGACGTTAAAAAAAAGAATGTGAACCTTACCTCTTCCATATAGCAGAGGTTAATGTTTCTCGTGTAATAAACCTATATACACATATATAAAATATTACCAGGTTTTATGCAACTTAAATTAGTATATTAAATGCTTTAGAGAAATTATATAGTTGGAAGATATTTTAATGGCATGAGAGGTTTAGTAATCTCATTGCAGAAGGTATCCTAGGGAATGATCCTAAACTCTTTTGTATCAAGATTAGTACTGAAAAACAAGTGTTTACAACTGTTTTATCTAAATGGAAAGAGCCAATGTTTACTAGGTTTATTTTATGCAACTGTGTTAAATGAAAAAAAAAAATGAAATGACCATAAGCATTTTTTGCACATACAATCTAGTTCTTGGCAATTAAATTTTTATAACATGCACTGCTATTTTAATACCCATAAATAGTATGTGTACGTACATATACATGCACATACTATTAAATAGTGTACATATATACACAAACTAATCTACATTCCTGTCATACAAAAATGTAATTAAGATAAATTAACAGGAAATGATGCTATTTCAGCCAGTCAATATATAAACATCTGAAACAGTCACAGGAAAAAGTTGACCTAACATCCATTAAAACATTATATTCTTCTAAAGTATATCTGCCTGCATGTGTGTATCTGTGTGACATAAAAGTAAAGTTGTATATCTTATGTGTTGTACTATATAATAATCTGCTTGGCACTTTTGTACTCTAGTTTTATGCCTAAATCAAGTATATTAAATTAAAGCTTGCCTAACTACTAAATAGAAAGCACAACATATATATATATCTATATATAAATACACACACACATATATATAGATAGATATTTTCTTGTTATAAAAGTTGAGAAAAATAAATTAAAAAGCCAACCCCCTTCCCTTTCTCCACCACACTGATATGCTCTTTCCATTTTGCTGTCCTTCAGACTTTTAAAGTGCTACACTTGCGTTATTGAGAGAATGAAAGTTCAACAACACTTAGTTGGCTTCATGAGGCTCATGTTGGAAAATGTGGTTTCACAGAGAAAAATACTTCCATTTAAATACACAGAGAGCATTGCTGGACGTCTTGAGCAGATCTTCAGAGATGGAGAAGAAAGCAAAAGTGTTGGGTAGTATCATAAAGAGTCACACATCTACCACCATCTTTTTGTGAATATCTAGGCCTCCTACAACCTGAAATATTGATAACAAAATACTGTAAGAATTAAAAAGACATGAAACAATAGGATCAGAATAATCAGATTTAAAATATTAATAAATGATGAGTAGTATGTTAATTAATACATTAGATAAAATTGATGTAATTGGCCTAGAATCCAATTATATAACAGGGAGAAAGGAACCATAGTTCTGGGTTTCTTTCAATTCTTCCTAGCCAACCTGATTATTTTGAATTGGGGGGTGGGTAGGTATTGAAAAAAATGTATTAGAATACTTATACACATGATTGTTATGAAGCACACACCTTGTGGATGACACATGTAAGTCAGAGGTGGGTTGCAAATCCTAGCACTACCAGTTTGCTCGTGCTCGCGTGCACATGTGATGCTTCTGTGCATGCTCAGAAGCATCTGTGTGGGTGGGCAGAACCTCCAGCCACCGCCACTACCGGTTCGCCCAACCCGAAGCAACCCACCTCTGATGTAAGTAAACTGCCAAATAAAGGGGAAATAGCAGAAACTGAATAAACTATTGGATATCTGAAAGTACTAACTGCAATGATAGGGGGGAAATATACTTACAGCACAGAACTCTTCAAAGGATATTCTTCCATCACCATCTTTATCTGCATTTATTATGGTTTTGTCTACAATTTGCTGCAACTGGGTATCTTTGAGATTGTTCCCAACCATCATTTTCAAAACCTGGAAAAGCTCCCCATTGGAAATATAACCATCTTTATCCATGTCATAGATGCGAAAGGCAACTACCAAGGGGGAAAAAATACAGTTCTGATAAGACTTTCTGAGAGACTGGGAAAGCTGAGATGAGGCTTTTGAATGTTTATTTTAACAGAAACAATTCAATGCAGCTACTAAGAGAACTTGGAAAAAGTTTTCAGAGATTTTGCCCTAGTGAATCAGTATAACTCAGGCTTTGACATTCTTAATTTTTTTTAAAAATTCCATATTTATCATAGCATGAAAGAAACTTTTTGCTCTCTTGATCCTATTAGCTATCTGTGACACCTCCTTGTCTAGCCTGTTTTCTCATTTGTTCATACTCAACTCTTCATCCATTCTGATCTGCAATAGAATTATTGGCTCAAAGTTGATTCAGCCTTCCATCCTTCAGAAGTGGGTAAAATGAGGACCCAAATTGTTGGGGGCAATATGCTGACTCTGTTAACCACTGTAAAGCACTGTAAAGCACTGTAAAGTGGTATTACCAAGTGCTATTGCTATTGCCACTGTGATAGATAGAACAATATGCGCAGATTGAATGCCATGTGTGGTCATGCAGCATGATTCAGGAGCTCTTCAAAAGATATTTGAGGAGGGTATGGGGTCTGGTGGGGTGGGAATCAAGCTTAAGGTCTGTGGGGACCCAACAGAGGAGGAAAAGGCCTGTGAGGATCTAGGGGTGGAAATGCCTGCAGGGACCTGGTAGGGAAACGAAAGGCCTGCTGGGATCTGGTGGGGGGAAAGGCCTGTGGGGACCTGGTGGGGGAATGAAAGGCATGTGGGGACTAGGGTGGGGGACATAGCAGGGAGGCCTGTAGTAAAGATGAACAGCCACAGGGGTGCTGCAGTGGCCATAACTTCGGGACTGGGTTGTAAATAGCTTTTGAGGAGTTGGCTGTGTTATTGAACACCTGTTAAACACCAATTGTAAGTCAAGGACTTTCTGCTTTTTTCTAATGGTCCCATCTGCTCTAAAGCAGTGGTCCTCAACCTTTGCGACTTGATGGCCAGATTCCGGGGGGGGGGGGGGGAACAAGCCACACACCGGCCCACCACTTGCCTGAATCAAGCTGCATGTATGTGAGTGGCCTAATTCCCAGATGGCTACAGCTCAGTAGTGGGCTGCGGTCTGTGGGTTACGAACCCCTGCTCTAAGGAACAGCTTAATGAATTCTTAGCAGCTTAAATATTTTTAGGTATTTGTTATCTTAGTGGTCAAAGTCAGCAAGTGAGACCACTAACTAACTAATAAGACTGTTTAATCACTTTGTGTGTTCCAAAACTCTGAGGTATGATTTTGATTTTATCACAGCAGAGGATGTTTTGACATTTCAACCAGAATAACAGTTGCAAGGGACCTTGGAGATCTAGTCCAACCCCCTGCACAAGTAGGAGACCCTATACCATTCTGGCCTATCCAATCTCTTCTTAAAAATCTCCAGTGATGGAGTACCGCAAATTTCTGGAGACAACCTGTTCCACTAGTTATTTGTTCTCCCTGTCAAGAAATTTATCCTTAGTTCTAGGTTACTAAAAATAAGTCAGTAATGGTAATCTCATTTATCTTCTAAGGACTTGTATTGAAAAGTCTAATATCACTATACAAATAACCAATAGTTACTTTATTTTATATTTTATTTTATATAAATCCCTACTTCCATGGGATTTATAAAAACTATGATGTAATTTGCACAATTTATATAAACTATGATGTAATTTGCACAATCAAAAACATACTTTGTATATCTTATCAAATTCTCATTGCTAAAACTCAGCAAGATAAATACATCTATGGAACTGTATAATTTCTTCCTATATGTTATTGCTAAGGAAGAGTTAAAAACAATTTTATGCACTATTTCTTAGCAAATATCTCACTGTTCAAAGTATCAAAAGGAAAAAGAGGGATGGAAAAGTACTAGCATAGCTATTTTTATGTAAAAACTGTTTACTTCCCCTTAGAAATATGAAAAACATGTTGATGAATCTTTCAATTGTTATCTAGTTCAAGGTATATTAAAATTTACAATGGCTTATAAAGTAAGATTAAGTGAGGGAAGAACAGAAAAAACAACTTTCTAATAAAGCATAGTAGCTTGTAGTTAACAAAATATAATATACTTACACCTCAACTTCTGCTCCTTGTCACCTTTGACACTGAACTGGGAGACTCCTTCTATAAATTCTATAGAATACAGGTATACAGAGAATTTAGAAAATATTTTATACTTCCCAAACCTTGGAAAATATCCTCAAATTTTCTTCCATAGCAATCTTAAAAGCAACAAGTTTTATTTATTGTTTTTATGAACCTGAGTTAGGTATTATATACTAGCATTTTCATATTTGACAAGATCTTGTGACTCTCAGAAGACACATGAAAATGCAGCTTTTAAAGATAATCATTGACTTACAACCATTCTTTCAGCAACTGTTTGAAATTATGATGGTGGTGGACCAAGGGACTTATTACCCATGTGCAAAGTTACAATCATTACTGCAGCTCCAATTGTTACCATGTGGTAAAAATCCAGATCCTTGGCAGCCCAACTCCACTTACAACCATAGGTATGCTGTAGCTCCCTCCACCTACCTATCTCATTGTTCACTTGTCCCAGAAGGCAAACAAGGCTGCTGTGGCCTGGAAAGATTCACTGCCCACCTGGACTATCAGTTCAAGCAAAGCCTTCCTTGGTCTGGGCAGTTCTGTTTGTGCTGGCAGACTGGAAGGGGATGAGGCTTTCCAGGACTAGGCAGCTTTGCTTGGGTTGATGGCTGGGTGAGCAGCTGAGGCTTTCATGGGCAGCTCTGGTCAATTGACACATTACAGCACTCCACCCAACTCGCTTGCTACCTCCCCCACCAGAGGCACCCAGTATTTACATGGGATTTCATCCGCTTAACAACTGCAAAATCACAGTGGCCACAACCAGATGTAGCAGGATTGCAGGCATATGTCTTGCTAAATGACTACTTCGCTCAGTAAGCAAGACTCTGGTTCCAACTGCAGTTATAAGTTGAGGATTACCTATGTTTAAAAGTGTCATGCAGCTGGATGTAGGTGTAATTATTGTTAGTGGTCTTATTTCTCCCTTTAAGCGTTAAGGGGTCTTAGAACAACACAGGTCTCCAAAATTCAAGAGTCAACAGAGTCTGTGTATTGTCAGCAATGGTTGAAAGGGAATGATTAGAAAAATATAATTTACCTTGCATTTTAAGCACATCAAAATCCAACTATTGGCTATCATCTACATTTTAAAGACAAGTATCTACAGCCAAGCCAAATCAGCTACGGGACACAAAATAACGGTTTAATTTCTGACAGAAAAAAATCTTTGCATTAGGACCCGAAAATGTCATTCTGAAAAACCACTATAATTAGGCAGAAAGATGAAAATATGAAATGGAAGGTTGGGACGCTTCATGATCTGTATTAAAGAACTGCAGTCTGCTCAAAAATTATGTCCGTTGATCAGACTATAGGTACTCCTTTTTTAAGCAACTGCTTTGCTTTCACTGTTATGACAGTCATGAAAAAGTAACTTTATGACCAACCCTCACATTAATGACCAACGCAGGGTTGTAAAGCAAAAAAAAGCTGAAGAAAGATCATAAGCACAGTTGCGAGTTTCTCTTAGCAACTCCTTTGTTTAGTGAACCTGTTACCAGTCCCAGTTGTGGTCTCTAAATGAGGACTACTTGTAGTAACAAGTTTGATGCTGCAAGGTCCAATGATTAATCGTAGAAGATAGTGAAAACTCTTAGCAGTTCAATCTCAAGGATTTTGAGACAGAGACAGGGAGATTCCTGATCTGGGCAATCTTGATATGTGGCTAGCTTGTTTGGAAAGTACATTTCAGAAAATGTCTTCCCAAATTATCTAAAATGAAACTCTAAGCATAAAGGAAGACTGAAATTAGACTGAATGATCTGTATCAATAAAAGCAATAACAATGCAGCAGAGATGGAAAAGATTGGCATGCCTTAGGAATTGTAATTGCTGTAAATATTATTGGGAAGGCTACAAGGCCTAAATCCTTATTCGTTTTGGCTGGACCAAAACTGAGTGGGGAAGTATTTTTCAGTCTAATGAAAGTTGACACCATTTATGCCCCAATTTCTCCAGTGCCAATAGTGTGATTGAAATTTTGGGATTTTTTTTACTGAAACAGAAAGTTCCACCATGCTCAAGAAATTATGAGTGTGTTCCCATGCAACTTGAAGAATATGAGTTTTGGAAAAAGTGAAAGGAGTAATGGAATCTGCCATTCTAAAATATTGCCTCCAAAGAGGGGTCTAGCAAATGGGACAAATCATTGTGATGAGCTGGTTAAGAGTTCAACAACATCTGAAAAAATTTACTTCTTCTTTATTCCTCTTTTACTGCTTTGGTTGTTGAAGGGGATACAAAGTTCTGGCTCTTGCTCTTCTGTTGGTCTCAACTATTGTTAACTATTAACTATTGTAGTAGTATATCTTCTTGTCTCTTCATTTTCCTGTGTTCTTTGACCTTCTCCTCTTTTTGTACATGCTTTGTATGTTATGGAATCCCATGACAAAAATATACGGCATCTTTACTTCAGGAGCTCAGGATGACATACATAGCATTTCATCCAATTTTTCCCATCAATACCATGAGGCACATTGGGTTGAATACAGATAATCCTCAACCTACAATCGTAATTGGCATCAGAACATCCATCATTAAGTGATAGTTATTAAATGAGTGATGCCCTGTGAGGATTCTTGATGTTCCAAAGACTAGGTACTCCACAGTATAGCAATTGGCATGTTCATTACATGGTTTTAAACAAATCTGGCTTCCCCCATTGACTTTACTAGTCAGAAGTCTCCTGGAAAATTGCAAATGGCTAACACATAACCCCCCAGCTGAATCTGTTGTAAATAAATGCTGACTGTCAAGTGCCTGAATTTTGATCAAATGACTGCAGGATACAAGGATGGTTGTAAGTCACTTTCTTTGGTGCCATCGTAGCTGAACTATTGTTAAATGAATAGTCATTGAGAACTATCTGTATAACTGTCTGAAGTGATACAAGGAACTTCCATAGTACGGATGGAATACAATTTGTGTCCCTCTAACTGAACTACAATATTTTTACTGTCACATCACATTGGGGTTATATGGAGATGCACTTAGCACCAAGCAGTCCATTTGCAATCTCTGGACTGCAAATAAATTCCGTATAAGTACATAATTATATATTGGAATCATAGAGACCTAATAAAAAATACTGAATGTGGAGGCTTAAAATCCTGTTTCTTTAGGATGACAGATTATTTAAATTATTTAAATATACTCCTAAACTATTATTTAAAAAAATACAGCTCAGGGACTTTTGTTTATTTTACTCTTCAATACGTTTTAACTTTTCAAATTCTGAAGTATCATGACTATCTTCAAGATCATTTCTTTTTACACTAACCCAATTAAGTATTAAGACTTTTTCATGGCTTTTTTGCAATCTCTGTGCCATTTGAAATGCTATCAGGGATAGATATTAGGGTTTTCACTGTAGCACAACTGTCCAAGAAACTAATTTCCAGTTGGGTTAACTCATGGTGATTAGCACTTTTAAAAACTGAATCAAGTGAGGTGTTTCCACTGAGGGAATTGCACCCATGAGTAAGACAAAACCGTTTTTTCTTTCCCCAAACAGATATACAATTACCAAACTGTTAAATGCTTTCCAACATTTCAGAGAAATTATTTATTAAGCATATGAATCCTTCCTAGCTAATAATACAAAACATTTCTCAACTGGAAAGCTATATTATCACGTAGAACATGAATAACTGAAGCTTATAAGTAATTCTAAAAAACTAAAAAAAATCTACATCTTATCACATTAGGTGAAAGCTGACATTGAATGTGTGTATAGCAAATTAATTTTTTCTTACCTTTGAAGTCTACTTCTCCATTTCCATCAGTATCAAATATATCTATTACTCGTTGTACCAAGGGATTCTGTTGTAACTCAGGCAAAGACATAAATTCTTCCACACTTAAAGAACCAGAGTTATCTAAGTCAAGCTTCTTAAATCTCTTCCCCAATCGTTTAATCTCATCTGCATCAACTGGCAAAGGGGGAGGGGGAAAAGACAGAGAAATATGAAAACCCAAAATGAATATATAATAGTTCTTTCTTGTAATACAATTTCTTGTTCAGATTCAAAAACAACTGTTTAAGAATGTAGATATCCCCCTGCTCTTATACACCAACAGGTTTAAATATAATAAATTAAAATGGATTACCTTTTACAGGACCGGCCATTGCAAATTTTACTTTACAGCTCTGTATAACCTAATATACGCTGACTCAAGTGTTCAAAGGACTAACAGTGCTTAGTTAACTTCAGCCTTATGTTTACAAGCATCTGTCAAGTACAAATCTCCTTCTAATTATCTAACCAGTCAATTATCTTTTAAATAGGAGGGAATGAGAGGGAGGTCAGTGCAATGCATACAAAAATGAGTTTATTTAAATCTTTAGTTTTAACTCCTTATGAAACTGAACTGGTGTTGGTCAATATTAAATTTATAACTCTATAAAGAAATTATCAAACAAAAGATCAGATGCCATTCTCCTTAACCATCTATTAAATATCAAATATTCTTTATTTTAAAAAATATAATCTTACCAAATTTTGTCTCTTTTGACTGAAATGTGTATTATTTCATTCTATAATATTATAGAATATAAGCCTGGATACTTTTCTTTGAGGAAAAATCAACATTAGGATGAAATGGAATGTTGCATCATTTTCTTTATAAACAACAACAAAAAGATAGCCACACTATATGTCATTTTACAAGTAACAGAATAAGCTGAATAAGCATCAGAAGTATATGATGTTATGTAGTTCTACATATTCTTTGAATATATTTGAAACTGACCTGTTAATGTTAAGGAATTTTCCTATAGACTGAAGGGATTATACCTAATTGTATCCACCTGTTAGTAGGCGAATATCAGCTAGTGATTGGACACCAGTCATTTAATTGATTGCTTCTACATCAGATCACACCATCCCAACATTACAGGAAAAAGAAAAAGAAGTCCATAGTAAACACGGACTTCAAAAACCACTGCAAATACTACAAAGTTTTATATAGCAGTTACAAACATGTGTGTCTGTGTGCAAGTACCATATATACTTTCTATCTAATATAGATTACTGAAATAATTAAATACACTTTTTAGTCAATTATTGATGTAATGGAGCAATTGCATGCATGTGTTATAAAGTATAGTCAGTCTTCAATTTACAACCACAACTGGGACTGGAATTTTAGTTGTTAAGCAAAATGGTTGTGAGACAGCATGATGCTTCACTTAACAACTAGAATCCATTCCCAGTTGCAACTGTTAAATAATCTCTCAGATCATTAAATAGACTGAGTCCCAGGTGCCTTCGAGGGAAGGAAGGCCCAGGGGACTCCACTTCTCTGCCACCTATACAGCTACCTATACAGCAAATTGGAGAACAATTCATAGTAAAAAAAATTCTATGCCACTAGCAAGCTTGATCAAAACTTTGTTTTGTATTAAGTAGCCATTGGATTATGAACACAAGATACAAATTCATATTTTCTATTCAAAACTGAATTTAGGTATCAGTGTAGTGGTGCTCTGTATTTATATAATATCATTTTAAGTATATATTAGCATCTTACAACATGTATTTGTTTTCTCCAAAAGATGGTATAATATAGTAAAACCCTATGTGAAGTTGACAATATAGAACTCTGAAAAATAAGAGTTCTAATTTAATTCTTCTGGAAAAAGCTGTGTTATGTGTTATTCCAATTTGGGAGCAAAAAGAACCAGAACCATACTGTGACTATTAGCGTTTGTGCAAAACAAATTTGAATTCATACTAAAAGTAGTACTTTCAATTTTCAAATATCATGCACTGAGATTCAATCTATTTAATCATATTATTGTAAGATGTAAGTCAGTGGAACTTCCAATAACTGTTGAATATATACTTACCAATCCTGAAAGCATGATATTCTTCCAGTATGATTTCAGGAACAGCGTATATATAACAAAATCTTAATTCTAGAGTACAATTACAATTGAGAATACCACAAAAGTCTTTAGAAATTTTTTTGAGTGCAATATTGTAAATGTAATGTTTAGCAAGCTGAAAACAAAATCAAAAGACTTAGAAGTTGTGGGTTCTCTTAATGATAAAATAAAAGTTTCCAATGCATCTGGTTCATCCTGGGAAGAATATGACTGGATCAAATTGTTCCTGCAAGGCCTCTTTTTCAGTTATCAATCCCTAACAGTTTTGAGGAGTATTAGGAGATAAAGCAAGTGAAAAGTCAGTTTGACTAAGCAAACTCATCTTCAGACACCTCGCTGACAGCTGAGTAAGCAGGAGGGGAGGCTCCGGTGGATTGAGTGTGAGCTCCTATGGTCTGCACCCTAGCTTTGGCCTTGTTCTGGAGGGGCAAGGTGAGACCCAGCTGTTGGGTGCCATCTACAGTCTCCTGTGATATCGCCCGTGCAACCACCTCCTGCATCACTTGGGATAACCCAGGAGTGATCCCAGAAATAGGGCCAGAAGGGGGAGACTCCTCCCCCGTTAGAAAGCAGGCCTCCTCCATGTCCACCTCTTCCAGGGAGGAATCGGGAGACCTGGGGAATGCCCTGGAAGGGTTGGGAGAAAAACCAAAGTCCCCTTCGTCCACCAGAGATGGAGAGCCCTCGCGTGGAATATCCACTATGGGGATGTCCGCAGGAACCTGAGGCAAAGGAGTTCAGTCTGTAATTTCGAATGAATGGAGACAGCAAGGACCAAGTAGCTGCCCGACAGATCTCCTCAATAGGTGCTTGAGTAGCCCAGGCAGCCATCGTCACGGCGCTCCTCATGGAGTGTGCTGTTATATGAGGAGGAACAGGCCTGGCTTGTTGTTCGTAGGCCAACTTGAAGCATGCGCGCAGCCAACAACCTATGGTGGAAGATGACACTTTCCTGCCCTTTGAGGAGGGCTGGAATGAAATGAAGAATGATTCCAACTTGCAAAAGGAGGCCGTTGTCTTTTTGTACACCCGCACATCACAGCGCACATCTAGTTTGTGCCAGACACGCTCCCTGGGATGGCTAGGGTGCGGGCAAAAGTCGGGTAGGATCTCCTCCTGCGTCCTGTGGAATAAGCTGTTAATTTTTGGTAAAAAGGCTGGATCCAATCTCAGAATGACCCTGTCCGAATGTATAATACAAAGGTCCACCGGAATGAAGAGCGCAACCAGCTCCGAGATTCTGCGCGCCGAGGTAATGGCTACGAGGAAGGCAGTTTTGAGCGACAAATGCCGTAGACTAATAGGTTCGAATAGGTTCGAATGGCGGTGACATTAGGGTCTGCAAGCCAATTGACAAGTCCCAAGTTGAGTAACGGAAGGCGTAAGTTGGTAGCACCCTTCAGGAAGCTGTGAACCCTTGGGTGTCTGCTGAGCGGTTGAGAATCATCTCTGGACAAGGTGGTGGCCAGGGCTGCTGTCTGCCTCCGAAGTGTGTTGGGGGCAAGGCCCTTGTCCAAGCCGTCCTGGAGAAAATCCAGGATTTGCGGAATTGTCGCAGCTGTGGTGATGATTTGAAGGGAGTGACACCAGGAGGAAAAACTGGTCCATGTCGCATCATAGATCTGCACAGTAGAAGGTCTCTTGGACGCCTGAATGGTGCGGATGACCTTGTCAGAGAAATTATCCTGCCTCAGGAGCTCCCCCTCAAGTGCCACACGGCCAATTGAAGCCATTGAGGATCCAGGTGAGGAATGGCCCCCTGGCAGAGGGAGATCTGCTCTTGAGGAATGAGCCAATGCTTGGTCACCGACAGACTGACAAGGTCGGTGAACCAGGACCTCCTTGGCCAGTGCGAAGCAACGAGCAGTACCTCGGCCCCCTCCAGCAGGATCTTCCTGATCACCTGGGGTATCAGTGAGAAGGGCAGGAACGCATGTAACAGTCCCAGAGGCCAGCAGCATCGAAGAGCATCTGTCCCTTCCGCGTCGGGGCATTGGAACCTTGAAATGAACCGGGAGATCTGAGCGTTCTCGGGGCTGGCAAACAGATCTAGAACCTGGAGACCAAATCATTGTGTCAGCTGGTGGAGCAGAGATGGATGTAGCTGCCACTCCGAATTGCTGATGGTCGTTCTGCTCAGCCAGTCCGCTGTCACGTTGTCTTCCCCAGAGATGTGGTCTGCCCTCAAGGACTCAGTGACGTTTCGCCCATCACCCCAACGCCTCTGCCTCCGACATCAGGGCAGTCGATTGAGTGCTGCCCTGATGATTGACATAAGCCTTGGTGGTGATGTTGTCCATCAGAATGAGGACATGACGGCCCTCAATGAATCGACGGAAGTGGCACAGGGCAAATCTGGTGGCTCTGAGCTCCAGGCGAGCTCCGCCTGCGACCACCTGCCCTGCATCACATGAGTCTGTAGATGGGTGCCCCAGCCATATAAGCTGGCGTCTGTTGTTATGACCAGGTGCTCTGGTTCCTTGAAGAGGGACCCTTTCGCTAGTGCTGAGGATTGCCACCACCCGAGCGACCGAACCACTCTTGGGGGAATGGTAACCACCCTCTTGGAGTTGCTGGCTTTGCGTCACTGTATGAGGAGAAGGAAGCACTGAAGTTCTCGTGCATGCAGCTGTGCCCACAGGACTACAGCGATGCACAAGATCAGCTTCCCCAGCAGCTGAGATAGAGTCAGTTTCTTGAGGTCCAGTATGGCTCTCACCTCTCCCGAGGCTTTGGGAACCAGAAAGAGGATCGAGTAGCATCCCCTGCCTTCTTGACCCCGGGGCACTTGCTCTATGGCCGCTATGTCCAGTAGATGCTGGATCTCCGCCTGCATCATTTGTCGCTTGTGAGTTGATTTTGGGATGGGGCAATGAATGAAGGACCGAGGGGGGAGGGAAAGGAAGTCTAAGGTGAGGCCGTGATGGATCATGTTCAGTACCCAAGCGCCCGTCGTTGTCTCCTCCCACTGGTCGGAGTAACGCTGTAGCCGACGGTCACTTGGGTCTGCAAGGAACGGTTGGAAAACCCCCCTCGAAAGGACCTGCGGTTCCCTTGCTGTCTGGATTTGTCCCTGAAGGACACCCTATCCTGGGTATGGTCCTGTGATTGGGAATAGGACCTGGTAAAACTCCCCGAAGTGGAAAGGGAGTCATTGTTCCGAAAAGGCTGCTTATGAAAATAGGAGTGGCCTTTGCGGTCCGGTTTCTTGGTGACCGCCGGTAAGATCTTTCGTTTGTCCTTGGACTCAATCAAGACAGAGTCCATAACCTCCCCAAATAGCTTGCCACCCTTGAAGGGAGCCAACTTCCACTGAAGGAGGCATGGCTACACAATTTTTGAACTCAGTCTTTGGGCAGCAAGCTGAAGTTAACTCATGCTTGGACACTCCAAGCAGCGCCTAGGAGAAAGACAGGATTACAATGAAATATGTACATCTCTTGGTTAAAGAAGTTCAAAGGGACTGAGAATACATTTTCATGGTTTGTTGAAACTAATTTAAATCTTTCACCTTGTGCATACCTTTTGGGAAGAAAGACTAAATGACAATGTTTATGTATAACAAATCCTTCCAGCCTTTCTTTTCCAACTCACAGACTATTTCAATAGATCCATTCATCATTTAGGAGTAGCTTTACAAGGTACTGATACAAGAATAATACAGCAGAATACCATATAGATTTTATATATACAAATTCATTTAGCAAAATTTCATATACTACACTGTTATATTAGATTATAATTGAAGCTGAATTACTTCCAAGAATTATAATTGGCCTTCCTCCTTTAAAGCAGGTAATAAGAGACACTTTGGTCTATTGGTTTAGGCACCAGGCTAGAAGCCAGGAGATTGAATTCTAGTCCTGCTTAAGATATGAAACCTGGCTGGACAGCTTTGGGTCAGTCACTCTCTCCCAGACCAACTCACATCACTGGTTTGTTGTTGTAGGGAAACTAGGAGGAGGAGGAAGGAATATTATGTTGAGTTATTTATAAAAATAATTAAGATGGGATACCAATAAATAAATAAATAAAAATTTAAGTTGAAAAATGCAAGTTTTAAAAAATACATTATTTGCATGCCCAACAAAAATGTAGGGCATAAAGAACCTCTAATCCACTGATTTTTATCCTTTGAAGGTACAAATCAAATACTACTAATATATTGACCAGTTATCCTTAAAACAGATACTATTCAATGGTAGCTCATTCTCAATTAGCAGAAGCAATTTACCCCTGCCCTATGGTGAGAAAAAAATAGCCTATTTTTGCCTTTTTATTATAAACTTGAACTATCTATTCTCTTCCATACTGAGAAGATATTCTCAGAACAGCAGCTGCATTTTTGTTACAATCAATCTAGGTAAAGTTGAACTTACAGTGTGAACACATTTCCAGTGGGTAGCTTGCTTCGTTTCCCTGAAATGAGAGAAAAAAAGTGTTGTTTAAAAAGGCATTTTGATATAAAGGAGCCAATGGAATACACCAAATATTTTCCTGAAATTATGTTGTTCTATTTTTAAATATTGTTACAATTATCACTAAATTAAGTAGTACTAATTAGTGGAATATTGATTATATTTCCAGTATCAGTGATGAAAATTTGCAATTTATTAAGATCAATTATAGACAACATGGATCAAAATGACACCTTTAATACATACAAAATTCTATATGGATTATTGAACAAAATATATACATACTAAATATATTCTGCTCCAATTTATTTCAGCATGTAATGCCTGCTGGCAACAAAATTAAAAATAGTACATAGGGTTCTTAAATATTGGGAGGTAGTGGAAACTATTAACAATAAAATGTAATTGAATCCTGGAAAAAAATAAGATTGACAAAAGGATTTTTTTTTACACAATGTATAATTAATCCTTGAAATTCACTACAAGTTGTGCAAGCTACATCTTGTCTGATTCAAAAAAGGATTGAACCAATTCCCGGGGGTCATGGAAATCAATGGTTAGCAGCCTTGACAGCAGTGGGACTGCCTCTGAAGGTCTCTGGTTGGAAACCAGTGAGCCTCCTTATGCAAATAGTTGGCTGCTGTGAGAAATACTACTGGATTACATGGACAAAGGTCCAATCCAGTAGTGCAGCACTTCTTAAGAATGAATAGACAAACCTGCATAGTATGGTAAAATAATTTTTAGAAACATTTAAGTCAACTACTTGACACATTTGAGCAAGCACTTCTTTCCAAAAACCAACCATGCTTCTTGAGTGTCAACTCAAGAACTTAAAGAAGAGATGTTAGCATTAATGGGGCTAAACTGACAAGTTACTTTGATCCTTCTTTAGAAATAAGACAATCAACTACAATTCTTATCTTTTGGAAATAGGATCTGTCTTTTTCCAATCACTATAAATATTAATTCAAACCTTTTTTGAACTCTGGAGCCATTTAATTCTTCCAGTTTTTATCTATTAAGTCCGTGTTACCTCCTTTTCTCCACCCACCTTTATACTGGCTCATGCTCTTTCTTTCTAAACAAAGTAAACCATTAATTGTAGCTTATCTTTACCACAATACACCTCTGTTTCCTTGCAATTATATTTAAATTTTCTTTTTCTAATTCCAAACCAAAGATAGTATTTGCAATACAAGAAAGGCTTCATACCTGTCTTGATATAAACTAAGAAATACATCTGTATCTTATTTACTCTCTAGTACATATTATCTCATGGACATCAACTGCAATTTTAAGAGAGTTCATCTATAGGTAATCCTTGAGGTATGACCACAATTGAGATTGGTATTTCTCTTGCAAGCCACTGCAGTTGTAAGTTGAATTTGTCTGGTTTTTACAACAATTTTTCCAGAGCTCGTTAAGCAAAGGCCAATTTTCCCAGTGAGAATTTTTTGGCAGAAATTGGCAAAAAAGATCACAAAGTGTGATCAATTCAGTGCAGGATGCTGCAAACAGTCTTAAATGTGAGCTGGTTGCCAAGTACCAAAATTGTAATGGTGTGATTATGGGGATGATGCAACAGTTTTAAGTGCAAGTACAGGTCAGGTTATTTTTCCCAACTTTGAAATGTCATTAAACAAAGTTATAAGAAAGTATTACCTCCGCTCATTTGGTAAACTACAAAGTATATTCTTGAATCTATGCTAAAATAAACGTATCTATGCTAAAAAAAAAAAAACCACATCATACTAGCATCTAGATTATTTGCACACTGTATATTAGCCTACCTGAATAATAATAGTTTTTTACCTTTTTTTTCTTGTCACACAGTATAGGTCAGTGATGGCCAACCTTTTCGTCACCTATTATGCAATGCACATGTGCCCTCCCATCCCTCGCGCGTGCAACCCCCCCTGCATGTGAAAAAGAGTCATAAGTCACTTTTTTCAGTGACACTGTAACTTTGAACGGTCACTAAGTGAACTATTGTAAGTCGAGGATTACCTGTACAATTGTTTACCGTTTCAGTTGTAAAAAGGGCTTACACCACAAACAGGAGTGATATTCACACTCTTTTCATTTCTTCCTTTTTACTGTGGTAAGCCACCTAAAGTAGCCCCAGAAAGACAGGAGACGAATAAATTTAACCAACAAACAAATATTCTTGTAACTATGTAAATCAAAAGTACGTCTTCCTGGAATCAGGCAGTAATTGCAATGGGCAAAGCACAATCCTAGGAAAAATCATGGTTGCTTTAAAGAGATGGAAACCAGTGTAATAGTTTCACATTTATAGAAACCAGAGCTCAATAACCCACATTATGGAGCTCTTCTGTTATGATTGCCTCTAATTTGATGACTTTCATCCAATAGATACCATATTTTTCGGAGTATAAGACGCACCAAGTTTTGAACAGGCAAATAAAAGTTTTTCCACTCTGCAAACCTCCCCAAAACAGCCCATTTTTTGTGAAAATTGGCCTTTTTTTCCCCAAAAAAGAGGCAAGAATAGCCTTTAGGGGACTTGCAGAGTGCTCCTGGGGGGTGCCCCCCCCAAAATAAGCAAAAAACGAGCCTGTTTGTGTCAAAAGAATTGCATACATAGCCCTTAGGAGGCTTATAGACTGCTCCTGGAGGCTGGAGGGGGGGGGCAAAATTGAGCAAATAATAGCCCGTTTTTCACTCATTTCTGCCCTCCCCAGCCCCCAGCTCTCTGAAAGCCCTCTACAGGCTCTGCACAGCCATTTTGGTGAAGGGGACGGTGTTTCAGGAGGCAAAAAATGCTGTATTCAGTGTATAAGACGCACCCAGATTTTCAGCCTCTTTTTTGAGGGAAAAAGGTGTTTCTTATACTCTGAAAAATACGGTACCTAAGATTCATTTTCTTTCACTAAATTTCTATAACCAGATCTTTAATTCTCATTTTTTTTCTTTCCAGTTAAATGGTACTGATGTAATGCTATGATCTTATCCTAACTTGCAATGAACTGAATTTATCCTAAATCAACAGAAGGCACATCAGGAAACACAAATTTTTAATAGAGCCATTGCTGATTGTAGTTCCCTAACATTTTATCATTTTCTTCTTTTATATTTGTCATGGGGCAGTTTAATTCAGCATACATCTGTGAATGTTTTCCCTTTTTCTGTTCATCCTGTGGATATGGAGTATTACTTTTTTTAAGCTGATTTTTTTCTATAAAGACCATATGTCTAAAAGAAATAATTTTAATTTCCAAATTCTTATGATTTGGTTCTAAAACAACTGCACAGAAATTAATATATCCATATACATGCTGCATGTACACTTACATTGATTTTCTTTTCAGCAAATGTACACCTCAATATGTAGATATTTTTCTGACTACCATTGTTTTTACTTGAAGATTATGAAGTCACAGCTGAAAGGCTAAGAGTCTTTCAGTTGCTGTATATGTATTTTTAAATACTAAATCAATGCAGCTGAGCTATTATCTCAAGCAGGAATGATGCAAAAAATTAAAAATTTCAGGAAGATTGTTTATTCTTCTTTCATTTCTATACATATTTCAAATTTTAAGCAAGCTCTCAAACTGTCAAGCAAGGAGAAATCAGCCTCTTATAAAATTCAAAACTATTTAAATAATAGTTTAAAATAAAGACAGAAAGACAAAGAATGAAAAGAGGAATGTATATGTATGTGTTTTTGCTACATCTTTTTATTTGTTGGCTCTGTCAACATTGCAGAGAACACTAATAATATTAACTATGACTAATCTGAACACACAAATCGTACTTCTGAATTATTTTTAAAAAACCTAGAAGCTGTCAATTCTTTTACTATAGTCAATCAACCAGGTCATTAAAGTAATTTCAGATTCACTCTCAAGCTTTCCTCATATTCTTCAACTCCTCCCTCTTTATTTTTCTTGCCATCCTTTAATTAATCGTTTGAACTGTTGACATAGGATTATCCATAGTACTGTATTCTAAAACATGGCCATCTCTCAATTCTTAAACTTAAAACACTATTTTTTACACTTAAAATATAAAGGAAGGCTTAAACCAATCTTCAGACATCTGGCGTAGAATGTCAATGGAGATTCACAATCATCCAGGTCGTGATTGTCCCAAAGGTGCTGTTCAAAGCACAATTGGACTTTCTTGATTTTTTCCTTGAAACATTTCACTTCTCATCCAAGAAGCTTCTTCAGTGTGGTGTAGGATAGTTAGACAATCTATAATATATACCCACTATTTTTAAAACCAAACTTTTCCCACCCAACTCCCATTATTTTGAAAAGCAGCAACAAGAGGGGGGTGGGGGGGTTCTTTAAACATTTAAGAATTTTCAGCCTCAATTCTTAAAAGAAGCAAGTAATTGTATAATTTGGGGTTAAAAATTTTAATTACCGTTACATCTTCTATCAAATATATATCTTTCCAGATTAATCTGTGGACAAAACATTAACAAGAAAATGTTCTTCTGTAGTGAAATTTTCCCTAATCTAATATTGAAAGTATTAAGGTAAACTGAAAGCAGATGACAGAAAGAAGGTCTTCAGCTGACAGTCACTTAACCTGTGAAGCAGCTGTCTATGACTCATTAACTATTTATAGTCACATACAGGAATCAACTTAAGTCTTGGCTATAATGTACAGATCTAACTTAGAAGCAGACTGAAGAAACTGAATTTAAACTGCTTTTAAAGACAAATGTCACAATCAACAGTTTAATGCATTACTTCCACCCCAAAATAAACAATTACTTCCTTCATTTAAGAATTGAGAAGGAAAATTCTTAAATAATGTATCCTAAGAACTACTTCACAAGTATGAGATCAAACAAATGGGTAAACATCTTAACAGTTTGAAAATAATGAAAAGTCCATTGTCTATTGTGAAAAAGAGAAATTAAGGCCAGGTGACACATTCCATGAAAAAAAAATCATTTTGTCCAACAAAGTGCTGCCTGAAACAGGTGAACAAACAAAGTTAAATTATAATACTATTTACTAATACATAGGTATGTGGTTAGAAGGATTTCTAGCTCTATCCAAGCATATTGCAGAGTTGAAAAATATTGCTAAACCAGAATGGAGCACTGTTGCAGAGTGTGGCAGTGTTCTTTATGGAGCAGCATCCTTCCAGCTTTAAATAAAAGTATGTATTTGGGGTTCCTCAGATAAACCCAATCTCAACATGATCAAGGGCTTTAAAGGTGACAACCAGTATTTTCAATTGCACTCAGAAGCACACTGGCAGCTAATGCAGCTCAGAGTGTTACATGTGTGGATTAACTGCACCATTTATTACTCATGCAGGTGCTCTGTACCAGTTAAAGCTTCAAAATGCTCTTTAAGGGCAGCCCCATATAGAACTCATTTAGTAGTCACAAGGGCATGAGTGACAGCAAGCAGAAACTCCCTATCCAGAAAAGAGCACAATTGGCACACAACCCAAAGATTTCCAATGTCCAAAGCAAAAGCAAAGTTAACAGGCTGAAGGGAACAGTAACTTAAATATATAAAAAACATGCTTTGAGGAAGCCAATAAATAATTAGTTAAACTACAGCTGTGTGAAGTATGCATGAATTCAACTTGTTGTGGGGCAATTAGGATGTGATAGATATGTTCACTGCCTTATTTGTAAAAGTAATAAAGTTGGGATACAAATAGATAAATAAAAATTTTAAAATAAAAAAATTGAAACTTTTCTCAAAGACTGACAGTTGGTCTTACCTGAACTGTTATTTTAAGAGGTGTTTGCAGGATGGGCCAGTGATGGTATTGTCACAGTCAATTGGCCTTGAGACTGGGTTGAATCTGAAGCCACACCTCTGGGCTCCTCTCCCCTGACTCCAGTTTCAATGCAGTATGCGCTCCCGAGATCCTGAAAATAAGTCACAAAGGAGACACCTCCACCCCTAATACTGTCTATCTAACCTAGGGTGGGAACTGGCCCATCCTGCAAACACCTCTTAAAGTAACAGTTCAGGTAAGACCAGCTGTCATTTTACAGAGTGGGTTTGCAGGATGGTCCAGTGATGGGACATACCCAAGTTCCGTCCCATAGGGTGGGCCCTCACTGATCCGACAGGACCTGATAAAGGACCCTGTGGACGAACACCACGTCGTAAGATGCGAAAGCATTTAGCCTGTAGTGCCGGATGAAGGGCGACGGGGAGGCCCACGTTACTGCCCTGCAGATGTCTTCTATAGGGGCCTGAGAGGCCCAGGCCGCCAAGGTAACCGCACTCCTAGTGGAATGGGCCATGATACCAGCCGGAAGCGGCAAGTTTTGCGCCTCGTAGGCGAGGGCAATGGCTAGTCGGATCCACTGGCTAATGGTGGACGGGAAAACCCTCTTTCCTAGCGACAACGGTTGGAACAATACAATCAGGCCTTCGGGATTCCGCCATCCGCCTCAAGTAGATCCATAAGGCCCTTCTTACATCTAGGCGGTGCCACCTGTGCTCACGCTCCCTGGCCGGGTCTGGGCAGAAGTCCGGGAGAACCACTTTCTGGGCCCGGTGGAATACCGTCTTTACCTTGGGCAGGAATGCCAGGTCCAGGCATAGCACTACCCTGTTGTTGTGAAACATGCATAGATCCTCCCTGAAGGAGACAGCCTCCAGCTCCGATACTTGCCTAGCCGAGGTGATTGCCACCAGGAACAAAACGTTACAAGTGAGTAGCTTCCGGCTGGCCATCTGGAGTGGTTCAAAAGGCTCGGCCATAAGGGCCCGTAGCACCATGGGAAGGTGCCACGTAGGAAACCTGTGGACTGGCAGTGGACGAAGGTGGGCTGCCTCCTTGGGGAACCTCTTAAGTAAGTGCAAACGAGGTAGCAGAGTGGGCCCCTCCCCAGGTAGCCGCCAACTGTCTCCTAACTGTGCCTACGGACAGGCCCTTGTCCAGACCCTCCTGGAGGAATTCCAATACATGAGGGACCATGGCCCTGGAATGGGTCACGTGGGCGGCCTGGCACCAGGAAACAAACGTCACCCAGGTGGAATCGTAAATCCTGTTGGTTGACTGTCTGTGGGAGGCCTCGATGATTCTGATCACTTTCTGGGACAGGAGGGCGCCTCTCAGGCGCTCCCATTCAATCTCCACACGGCCAGTTGGAGCCACTGTGAATCTGGATGGACCAACTTCCCCTGTAGCACTCTCACCTCCCCCTGGGGAATCCTCCACGGTCTCTCTGCCGACAGACTCAGCAGGTCCACGAACCAGGCCCTCCTGGGCCAGTAGGGGGCCAGTAGGATTACTTCCGCCTGCTCTCCTCTGACTACCTTCTGGATGACCCCGGGAAGGAGAGGTGGGGGGGAAAGCATACAGCAGCCACCTGGAGCGAAGGGTGTTGACCCCCTCCATTTTCCAAGCTGGGAACCGCAGCAGCTGAGTGTTAGATGGAGTGGCAAACAGGTCCACCACCAATCTCCCGAACCTCTGGCAGATCCTTTGGAAGAGCTCCTTGGACAGACTCCACTATCCGTTGTCTACCGTCTCCTGATGGTTGTCGACACCAGTGAGGTGTTCCGCTCGGATGGAGCGCAAATGTTTTTCCGCCGAGTATCCCAGCGACATCGCCTCGGTGTGCAACACTGAATCGTGTGCCGTCAATTGATGTGTGCCTTGGCTGCAACGTTGTCTGTTAAGGCGAGGATGTGGCATCTTCTACTGAGGTTTGGAACCGCCGTAAGGCGAGGTGGACTGCCTGGAACTCCAGCCAATTTATGTTGTGTTGAAGGTCATTCTTTGACCACCATCCCTGTGCCAGCTGGGAGTCTAGGGTTGCCCCCCAACCGAACAGGCTGGCGTCTGTTGTCAATATGAGGCACTTCTGCTCCCTGAATTTGCAGTCCTTGAGCA